>NW_015386408.1:120562-142164 GCF_001527695.2 Protobothrops mucrosquamatus
TAACTTCTTCTGCTCTGATTGATCAAGTGGAAGAGGCTTCAGTATATTTAGTTTTTCCCCTCATGTGTGTATTTGGGGGAGAACCTCAGTTAGCTTTTCTTTGGAGAGTAGTACAATGTTAATTACAGATCTGAGCATGTATTGTTTCAAAATGTTTTGTTATTTTAATTAACCACTCAGTACATGTAACTGCTGGCTGCATGTGTCACTGTTACTAATTACATTTGGGCTGCTATTTTATTATTAAAACATAATGCGCCTGCTCTTTTGTTTTATTCCATTGAATGAAAGATTCTTTCTCACTGAGACTTCCTTATTCAGATAATCTTCTGAATTGTCTATATTCTCATCCACCATGTTCTGAAAGCAGATGGGATCTCAACTGTGAGAAAATGTAGCATTTGACATATTATGTATGGTTATCTTGCGACAGGACTGCCAGATAGTTTTGGATTTGGTGAGAGAGAGGAATCCTGATGTTGAAGTAAGCTTAGAAAATAGTTTTCTAAGACAAAATTATTTTTTCCAACCAAACTACCGGGCTGCACCTATATACCATTTCTTTTTTATAACAAGCCATATGGCATCCTTTTATTTTTTTTATCGTTGAATTTTTCTTTATCCCCACCTTCTGTTTCTACCAACCCATAAGGCACCTTGCAACAATAAATGAAAATATACAGTATGAAACCTAATAATCAAACCGATATAGCTAAAATCAAAAACAATATTTTAATCATTAAAACCTGAACAATGAAATGACTTGAAAAGGAGGCGCATCTTTGCCATCTTCCTAAACACTGAAAGAGTAAAAACCAAATCTATCTTCATAGGAATCACATTCCATTGTCTGAGAGTCATCCAGAAAAAGGCATTTTCCTGTAGTAGAGATTCACAGTAGAAGAAGGGACTCCACATATAGTCAAGTCCTAAATTCATTAGGAAATTAAACACCAACCTCTTAAAATGTGTCCAGCACTTTAAGATATAGATAGTGCTCATGACCAAACTGAAGCCAAAATCCCCACTGCTAAGCAAGACAGTTAAGTGAGTTGTGCCCCATTTTATGTTCTTTTGCCACTGTTGTTAAGCAACTCATTGCAGTTGTTAAATGAATCATGCAGCTGGGAAGGTTACAAATGGTGATCACATGACCCAAGGACAGTGCAATTCTCATAAATACATGAAAACCCAACATAAATCCCTTTTTTTCATTGCCATTGTAACTTTGAATGGTTGTAAGTCCAGGACTACTTATAGCCAGGAAGTGCCAATATTTCAAAACATGGTGTCTGCACCTTCCAAGAGTCAGTTGTTTGGTATTTTATAACAATTAGAATTTCCAGAAACTTTTTAATGATTATTTCACATAAATAAGCTGGCATTTTGATTTGCAGCACGCCACTTAGCATTGCTATGATTTAATTAAAAGATATACTGTATAAGATCAGTAAGGCTGGGAACTTGGAGGGCATGAAGGAAGGTACCTGTAACCTTAGTTGCCACACTGTAAATCACAGTCTTATTACACGAACTTAAATTCTTGCTTACAGAATTAGCTTTGGCAAACTTGATTTGCTATACTAGGTAAGGAACAAATGGGACAAAGTAAACAAAGGACTTAATAGATTTTTTAAAATGACTTAATCTTAATTTTCTATGTACTTCTCTGTGGTGACATTGGTAACTATTTCATTTTAAAGGTGCTAATATTAATACTAAAAGATGATTAAAATTCACTTTAAATAGTTATTCCTAATACCTTTGGGCTGTTCGGATGGGATAGTCAATAAGAATAGTTTGTGGGACCGATCCAAAACATCCGTTGGCTACGTGATCCATAATTAAAATGGGATTCTGTAGAATGAAATTGACTGAAAAACAAATGGACCAGAACCAAGGGGATTTTTAAAAAAAATCTTAATAGCCAGCAAACCTTGCAATAATATGTTCTGATCTTGTTCAGTGAATGTTAACATGCCTAAAGATAATTCAAGAATAAATTAGGATTAACTGGGGGCATAAATATCAGCAGCACCTATGATCTCTTTTTACAAACTCATTTTTCAATGAATAAATATCCTTATTCTTTTTTTGTAATATTCTATTTTATTCAGGCCAGTTGAAAGCACCTGGAAGAAAATTACTGAAGTTTTTTTCATTTTTTTAATGGCAGCAAACAATACAATTGCAAAGTAGAAAAGGCTATTTTAATTCCTACAGAGGCTTGCATACAAATACACAACCTCTCCCTCCCAGGTACCATTTATTTCTCTTCTCATATCTACAAATGGCAAAGTTCAAGATATAGAGCAGAGGTGGGGAATAATGACCCTTTTATGACTTGTGGACTTCCATTCCCAGAATTCCTGAGCCAGCATGAGCATGGCTGGCTCAGGAATTCTGGGAGTGGAAGTCCACAAGTCATATAATAGCCATCATTCCCTACCCCTTGTATGGAGAGTTGTTGGGAGGAAACTAACAAACTTCTGTGTGTAATGCAATGACTACAGAAGGGTCAAGTTGTCAGCTATGTCAGAATATAGAGATGGGAGTTAAAACATCTCACACCACAGCAGTATTAACTGGTAGGCTATTCTGTAGAAGTGAATTAAAAGCTGATAAATCTGGACACAATCCAATCTTTCTGGAAGGTCATTTATTAGAAATTCCATGCAATTTTTGCTCCTTTCGTTTACACAAAATGTGACCATAAAGAATTTGGGAATCCAAAAACCTGAACATAATGATAAAAACACAAAAGAGCGCAAGCACACCGAAGCCAAAATTGAGGGGGAAAAAATCCCTCACATATTGTTGAGAATATTTGTAAGTGCATCTGAATCCTTATGGAGGTTTATGCATGCAGTATTATATTCTTATAATTTGAACCATATTTTCTGACTCTTTATTGCAAAATATTCTGAGATTAGCTCCATTTTTATGGCCCGAAACTGTCTCCAGAACTGTACCTTTTGAATCTTTCATTTAATATTTTTAAAATGGTTGGAGGCATGCTTTAGACTAGAATGGAGTAGCCATCAGAGAAAGCATATGTCCCATTGGTCACTATGGCAAAATATGCTGAATAATCATTACTGAATTTGCAGCCATCCATAACATAACATGAAGAAATGGCTTCCTTTTGCTCCTTGTGATAATGTATTTCTTCCTTTTGGCAATGGATAAATGGTCAACCTATGACAGTGGTGGCAAACCTATGGCACAGGTGCCAGAGGCGGCACTCAGAGCCCTCTCTGTGGGCACGCACGCCATCACCCCAGTCCTAGGCCTTCAGCTGGGTTTTATAAAACCTTTTCGCTTTAG
Source organism: Protobothrops mucrosquamatus (assembly GCF_001527695.2). NCBI lineage: Eukaryota > Metazoa > Chordata > Lepidosauria > Squamata > Viperidae > Protobothrops > Protobothrops mucrosquamatus. Next base: position 123,890 of record NW_015386408.1, read on the forward strand.
GCCTCCGCTGCCGTGTACAAAAAAAAAAGGTTAAACCAATCAGTCAATTTCAACTTCTCGCGGGGAAAAAAAAGATCTTGCAAAGTTGGAATTGATTGATTGAACTTTTTAGTCCCACCCAGTCTGCTGTTACCACCGCGGCCATGCCCATCCAATGGGCCACACCCACCCAATGGGCCACACACTCCCGGCACCCGAAGATGCATAAGTGGGTTTTGGGTTGCAGTTTGGGCACTCGGTCTCTAAAAGGTTTGCCATCACTGGCCTATGAGATATAAAGATATTTTCTAAGATTTCAAAAAGGGCATATGTTGCTCAAATTGGTTGTGTATTTTAAGGTAGTCAAGATGTTGAATGCTGGAAATTAAATGCCAAATTTCTTGCTCCACCTTATATTTTTAAGGATTCTTTTGATTTAAAAAATTGAGTTATAATAAATGGAAAAATCAGCACATTGTCTATTAACCAAACAGTGGCTCTCCATGGATGCTTAACCATTAAGCTGTAGCAATTGCCTACCCTCATCAAAATCCAGCTGTACTAAATACTATACAAAGTTCTTTAACTTGGCAAACTAAATAAATATTTAAGTTTTAAGCCTGGGTGACTTTAGGTGGGAACACACGATGGAAAATGTTCGTGTCATGCTCCTTGTGTTCACCCACAACTAGTTCTTGGTAGAGAGTTCTAAGAACCGTCGCAAGGTTCCAACAGTTAGTCTAACGGTGTGACCATAAAACGTAAGTTTGGGAGAGACGAGTAAACTTAGGTACAACGACGTAAGACCTAATACAAAAAAATACAGACTTCTTCCAATCCAAGGTTAACGCTTGGCCTGTTTTAGGAATTGCCCCATCACTTGTTCAAACAGGCATGAGCTGGATGGATGGATTTTAGGCAAAATATACAGTATTTTGAGCCAACAGAGTTTATTATTTTGTACCAAATCACATTCTGGGTCCCCCCCCCCTATGAAGTATTTAAAATGGTTCGACAAAGGAGGGCAGAGAATTAATAGCTGAATTATGTTTATTCCCTGCTCTAAAAGCTTTCTCTTTTATTCAGGGAATGGCAGAAGAGACTATTATAATGTTTTTAAAAATGGGAAAATGTTGGAAAGAAAGTTTTGGCTGTTTACTTGGAGAAATTGAATACATTGCGCAATATGCATTTATCAATATTCATCTAGGTGCCTTTAGACTAGGTGCCAAAATACAAAGAAGTGGACCAAAGTTAATAAGAACTTTTAGCAGTAGTTGCTCACATTTGCTCACAACACATTAATTAAAACCCTACTTGCTACCCTTACTTGGTGAATGATTATTTCTGTATGTATTGAATGTATTCTTGAGTGGGTAGAGTCACCACAACGACAGGCAATTACTTTAAAAACAAAACAAGCACAAGTTTTATGTGCCAAGGCATTAAATTGTTCTACCTCTGTAAGAGGTAATCCCATCCAGGTCAATGTATTTGGATGTCACAGCAGGTCACTATTCATTGCCACACTGGTGTTGTTGGCTGTTTTGGAGATACGGCATTTTATATTCAGGCCTATCAAGCTTATTACAAGAGCTTGAGTCTCGCTCTCCCATTAATGTATAAGTTTTCTTCCATTAAACATAGACATTAGTCATTTGTAGCTTTTTATTTTGGATTCTACAAAGAAATTCTAAGAAACAAGGAAGCTTTTGGGGGGGGAATTAAGGCACAGAATATGTTATCGTTATGCCTTCTAGTGTTCCATGTATGCAATTATCATATTTTTGCCAAATACAAAGGCCTACAATTTTTGTTACTTGGAGATAAAAAACTTCTGGAGGTGTAAGTCCTGTAATTCATCTTTTTGGGGGGTTGTTTTTACTGAATTATGATTAACAAACAATTACATCACATTACATTATAATACAAAAAAGAACTATTACAAGGCAAATAAAAAGACAGGTACTGTTCATGTGTAAATTTACCATATATGTAAGTATATGATATTATAGTCTATTGCTACTGAGGTAAATTATAATATCCATTCAAATTTGATAAAATTGTGGTTCCTGCCTCTTGTGTCTCCTTATTTTAATTTTAGTTGTAGTTTCTTTTCTAATGTGGCGATTTAAGGGTTCTTGTTAATCAAATATTATGTTATCTACACTTTTCCAAAATTGTACAATTATTATTTTGGCTGCTAAAATTAAATAGATAATAAGTCCTTTATTTTTAAGTTTGAGGCTTGGACTTGTAAATAAATTCAGGAGGCTAACTCTGGAGAGCTTTCAATTCTTCATTTAGTGATGATACTTACTTATAAAAATTTTATAACAAAGGTATATTTTTATCACATGACCACCACAGATGGAAAAAACCCCTATAATACACACACACACACACACATACATACATATATATATACACACACACACATGCACACATACATACATACATATGAATGAATGTAAGAATCTTCTTACATTGAAGCTGAGATGAATCCAGCTGGTTTCATAATTTCTGTCAATTTATCTCCTGTATAGGGTTAATTAGATCAAAATCCAAAATTTCTATTTAGCCTGGATTTCTAATTGCAATAATAATCTAAAATTTATAATCCATAATTTTTTGAGATTCTTCCTTTTGGTTATTCTAAATAGTGAAGTATTAATTGAAGTCAATTAATTTTAATTGACATAGGCCACAGTAAATATTTCTTTTTAATTAGGTTTTAAACTGGGTATTTTTATTGTTGTATCTGTTTTACAAGGCTGTCAGCCGCCCTGAGTCCGTAAGGAGAAGGGCGGGATAAAAATTAAATAAATAATAAATAAATAATAATAATAATAAATTCTCAAAATTGGTAAAAGGCCATGCTGTTGAAATTCTAATATTTCTATTGCCCAGAAGAGATTTGAGTTGATACCAAAAGACCCACGGTAATTTTTTACCTATTCATTGTTCTAGTTTATCTTTTTCCCTGTTTTTTTTTTATAATAATAGGGAATCTCCTTGCAATTCACTTTTTGATCTTAACTTCAAGCTGCCACTAGAACCTGCATGTATTATGTACTCGTCTTTGTCCAGACTAATTTAAGGACCCACAACCTATGAAATCCACACAGAGAGATAGCAATCCAAAAGCAAGGAGGAAAAGATCTGTCAAGATCACACACACAAAAAGGATGAGAACAATTCCTAAATTCCAGTAGCCAATTATTTCCTTGTGTAGCAAACAAAAGAAACAAAGTGCATTTGTTGTGAGAGAGGAAATACTATCCTATTACCTGTCACCAAAGTGAGAAAAAAATGGGAATGGATCTATTGACCTCTTGCATCTATATAATAATAATAATAATAATAATAATAATAATAATAATAATAATAATAATAATAATAAAGTTGGAAGGGACCTTGGAGGTCATCTAGTCCAACCCCCTGCTCAGGCAGGAAACTCTATACCATTTTAGACAAATGGCTGTCCTGTCTCTTCTTAAAAACTTCCAGTGTTGGAGCATTCACAGCTTCTGGAGGCAGGTTGTTCCACTGATTAATTGTTCTATTTGGCTCTTTTAGCTTTAATGATGCATAAAAGTGGGTAGGAAATCGGGACATATACATTAATTCATCTAAAAATCAATTAGAGAAGAATTTCTCAACCTTGGCAGCTTTCAGATGTGTGGATTTAACTTCCCAGAGCTGAAGAGATGTAATAACAACAACAACAACAACAACAACAACAATAATAAAGTTGGAAGGGACCTTGGAGGTCATCAAGTCCAACCCCCTGCTCAGGCAGGAAACCCTATACCATTTCAGACAAATGGCTGTCCAGTCTCTTCTTAAAAACTTCCAGTGTTGGAGCATTCACCACTTCTGGAGGCAGGTTGTTCCACTGGTTAATTGTTCTAACTGTCAGGAAGTTGCTTCTTAGTTCTAGGTTGCTTCTCTCCTTGATTAGTTTCCATCCGTTGCTTCTTGTCCTGCCTTCAGGTGCCTTGAAAAATAGCTTCACTCCCTCTTCTTTGTGGCAGCCCCTGAGATACTGGAACACTGCTATCATGTCCCCCCTCATCCTTCTCTTCATTAAACTAGACATACCCAATTCCAGTAGCCGTTCCTTATATGCCTCCAGTCCCCTAATCATCTTTGTTGCTCTTCTCTGTACTCTTTCTATAGTCTCAACATCTTTTTTACATCGCGGTGACCAAAACTGGATGCAGTATTCCAAGTGTGGCCTTACCAAGGCATTGTAAAGTGGTATTAATACTTCACGTGATCTTGATTCTATCCCTCTGTTAATGCAGCCTAGCACCGTGTTGGCCTTTTTGGCAGCTGCAGCACACTGCTGGCTCATATTTAAGTGATTGTCCACTAGGACTCCGAGGTCCCTCTCACAGTTACTATTATTGAGCAAGGTATTGGCTGCTGAACTAGAAGTGATACTGACTGGAGAATTCTGGGAGTTGAAGTCTACACCACTGGATTAAAAGTTACGATAAAATATTTCTTACAGACATAGCACCAAGGAATGCAATACCTCCCATAAAAAATATTTTTCTGCTGGACATCTTTCTGCCAATAGTTGTGGTGCCAACCCTAAAACTAGCACTAAACTCAAATATCATGAATTGTAAAAATTGCTGGTCTGTAGGTCTGTAGTTCTTTGGCCAATGTATCTTTAGCTGGCAAAACTACATTTAGTGAAAGGCCAGGAATAATATTTCAGATGGGTGGACAAGATGGCAGAAGACCTCAGCTTTGTTACAGCCAAGACTCAGAGGTTAGTACTTGGATAAATTTGAGACAAAAAGCATACACGACATACTATATTCTTAAGAGAATTTGTGGAGGATATTTCCATCTCAATATAATGCTACTAATGCTATCAGAACATATCAATCTTTTCTTTTTTTCTTTATCTTTTACCTTTTCTTTTCTTTCCAGAAAAATTAGGTTGAGTTTTTAAAATGAATATATTTATTTCAGCAGTAAAAAAAATAAAAATCCACCTCCTCTTTATTTTCTATGAGTGAGAAAGAATTAATCATCCCTTTCCAGCCCCCAGACTACTGCTACAATTTTACATAACACTCTGAAAAAAGGTAAATTCTCCTTCTAATTTACTAGCAAATTTTATGGACACATTTCTGTAATTATTTTGGCAACAAGTTTATAAGCCTTGGTTTTTCCAATGGCCTCTAATCAGATACAACTAGATTCTTTGTTTGTTTGTTTGTTATGATCAGCCAATGTTGGTTAGATACTCACAGTTAATTGGGCCCTCTTAAAATTGATTTCTTTAGAACTGGGGTCCCCAACCCCCAGTCTGTGGACCAGTACTGGGCCGCGGCATGCCAGCAACCAGGCCACACAAACAAGCAAAGCCCCATCCACGTGATGCAGGGACCACTGCTTTAGAAAACAAAAGCAGGCAGATCAAAAGGTTTAATAATAAAAGCTTTATTTATGTTCATTGGTTTTATAGAATGTTTTAATTGCTGGTTCTATTGTACACTGCCCAGAGTAACTTTACAAACAAAGACAATCAAACAAATTGGTTATATGCTATTTTGGTCAAATATTTCTCTCTTAAAGCCCTGTTCCACAATAGCAAATGGATATAGATGACCCTGAACTTCGCAGAGTTAACGTAACTCCTGTTCTCAGCTACATACTGGTCTCAGCAAAGTGGTAATTTAATATTTACACATTCAACAAAAAGAGAAGGGGCTTTTTGGCACAAAATGCACTTGATTGTGCATTTCTCTTGTGGGTGCATTTCCCCCCCCCTTATGAGCAGGTATCATTTTTTCTTAGCTTGCTTGACTGCTTTTTTTGTCAGAAAGGGTGGGGAAAGGAGAAAAGGAATTTGCGTCCCAAATTTTTTAGAGGAGCTTGAAGAAGGCTGCTGGTTGCCTTCAATGCTGTCAACCTTGAAAGGTAGTGAACAAGCCTAGATCGCCATAAGCCAGTAAGTGCTCCAGGGCTTCAAGTGAGCATTATGACACACACACACACACACACACACACACACAGTCAGTGTCCATCCTCAAGGTATCTTCAGTTGTAGACAAATACAAATTCCCTCGCAAAGGCTCTAACCCTAGCATGCTGCTACAAGGAAAGGCTGCTGGAATTGAGTATGTCTAGTTTAATGAAGAGAAGGACGAGGGGGGACATGATAGCAGTGTTCCAATATCTCAGGGGCTGCCACAAAGAAGAGGGAGTCAAGCTATTTTCCAAGGCACCTGAAGGCAGGACAAGAAGCAACGGATGGAAACTAATCAAGGAGAGAAGCAACCTAGAACTAAGGAGAAACTTCCTGACAGTTAGAACAATNACACTGGAAGTTTTTAAGAAGAGACTGGACAGCCATTTGTCTGAAATGGTATAGGGTTTCCTGCCTGAGCAGGGGGTTGGACTAGATGACCTCCAAGGTCCCTTCCAACTTTTTATTATTATTATTATTATTATTATTATTATTATTATTATTATTATTATTATTATTATTATTATTATTATTATTATTATTATTATTAGAGAAGGGAAGAGAAGAAGCTTAATATTAAACAAGCCAAAAGTCCCTTTTGAAAAACATTCAGGATTGATCTGCCTGTTTGCAACCATTTCTCTCTGGCTAGAATTCAGCTGGAGTGCAAAGCGCTTGGCAGCTTGCTCTGAAGATTTTTCATTCAGGCAACTACACCCAGTTTTCATCTGGGTCTCTATCTTGATTAAGCCAATTCAGGGCAGTTCAGTAGAAGAAGCACTGGGAAAATAACCTACCTAGAACATCTGGCATGGCAAAAGGCATGGCAGTTTTGTTCTAGTTTCACTCACCAACCCAGAAAAAGAGATGGCTCCGGAAAAGAGCCAACATCATAGAAACAAGATGGGCCTGGAGCCGATTTTGACCTGGCACAAATTCTTTGCCAAGAGATGTTTTCCTTCACAATAGATATGAAGAGATCGTAATAATTATACTTTAAACTTAATTCAAATGCTAAGAAATGCCAGGCAGATTTAGCTATTGGTTGTGAACATTATTACTTAGTACAGGGGTCCTCAACCTTGGCAACTTTAAGACTTGTGGACTTCAACTCCCAGAATTCCTCAGCCAGCAAAGCTGGCTGAGGAATTCTGGGAGTTGAAGTCCACAAGTCTTAAAGTTGCCAAGGTTGAGGACCCCTGACTTAGTACCTCATCTATATCAGTTTCAGACAGGAGAGTTTCCCCCCATTTAAACAAAGATAATTAGTGAACTCAAGCAGTCACAGGTTTTAGCATGCTTAGGAAATGGAGAAACCTGCCTTATGCCAAAACAAGCCATGGCTTCATTTATCTTGGGATAGTCTATTTCAAGATTCCAGAGAGAGGTTTTTCCTCAGACCTTACCTGAGGATGCTGGAACAGACTCTTTGTAAGGAAAAACTGTACCACTCAAATAAGAACTTGGTCATAGCCTCATTTTCTCAGTGATATACTAATTAGTGCTTAAAGGATTAATCCATCTACAAGTAATCCTCAACTTACAACCATTCATTTAATGAGTGTTCAAAGTTAAGATGCTGCTGAAAAAAGTGACTTATGACTGGTGTAGCGTCCCTGACTAAAATTCAGCTACTTGGCAACCAGCATATATTTACAACAGCTGCAGCTTCCCAGGGGTCTTCCCATAGGACTTCTAACAAGCAAAGTCAATGGAGAAACTTGCATTTGCTTAACAACTACATGATTTGCATAATGACCATAGTGATTCCCTTAAGGCAGGGGTGTCAAACTGCCGGCCCGCGGGCCGGATGCGTCACGTGGAAGCCACGCCCACCCCATTGCCGGCAATGGCAAAACCGGCCCGATATGTTGCGTGACGTCAGGTGACGTCGCGAGTTTGACATGCCTGCCTTAAGGACTGTGGCAAAAAAGGCCATAAAATCAGGTGTGCCTTTCTTAATAACCACATTGCTTAGCAACAAAAGTTCTGGTAATTGTGGTTGTAAGTCGAGGACCACCTGACTATTATGTGTTGGGAATGAAGTAGAAACCCCGATGGGTGAAAAGAAGAATGACTGCAAATAGGCAAACTTAATTTGCAATAAGGCTGTTCAAAATAAAGCCCCAACTAAACAAATAAGCAAAATATTTTATCCTGATGAAAGGAAAGGGAACTTTTTCTGTCTCCAAATGAAATCTAGTTTGTAGTAGTGGGGGAAATGTTAAAACTCCAAGAACACCCTGGATTCCAAACTGAATCAGGTATCCATACTGGCATTTATTATCCAAATCCTGCCAAAGAAATCTATATTTTTTTAAAAGTCACAACTAGTTTGGCCTGGTGTGTGAGATGAATGAAATGTGATTTTAGTAACTTAGTTCACATTCACAAAAATATAGAAACTTGAATAAACAGCGGTCCTAATCTCATTTGGGAAATGTTGAAGGATGTGCTGTCAGGCTCCAATACTCTGAATTCTAAAAAAACCCAAAAAACTTAATTCTGTTGTTTTCCTACATAGAGTTAAATACAACTGAAACAAATAGAGTTTACTTTTGAATAGACTGTATCAGTTTGAACAATTTGAAATGCCTATTTAATGAGTGAATAAATGTTTATCACAACCCACAGGGATGAAGTCAAGTTCCCAAGTCATTGGGTCACACATTACAAGCAATGAAATGGCAATGACATAGTATTCTAAACTAGGTGATTAAAGATTTAAGATGATTACATCTGATTTATGTCTTTTCAAATGTTTGGATCGAGGAATTCTCCTTTGCTTCCAGTTTTTCAAATGTACTGATCCATTATTGACCGAGTTTATATATTCATTATACATAAACGCATCCAAGCAGTTGCCAGGAGTCAACACTGACTCAAGGGCATAAATAATTAAATAAGTATTTTACTTAGGATCTTTAGTGGAAAAAAGTGGTTTAGTGGCTTGCTTTGGACCACGTGAAGTGTTAATACCACTTTACAATGCCTTGGTAAGGCCACTTGGAATACTGCATCCAGTTTTGGTCACCACGATGTAAAAAAGATGTTGAGACTTTAGAAAGAGTACAGAGAAGAGCAACAAAGATGATTAGGGGACTGGAGGCTAAAGCATATAAGGAATGGCTGCTGGAATTGGGTATGTCTAGTTTAATGAAGAGAAGGACGAGGGGGGATATGATAGCAGTGTTCCAATATCTCAGGGGCTGCCACAAAGAAGAGGGAGTCAAGCTANCCCACTGAAATCCACCCTTGTGTGCTACCTTTTACAAGCACAGTACGAGGAACACAAGTGGGTGTTGATCAAGAACCATCTCTCAAGATTCTTGGCAGCGTTCCAAGGTTGTCAATCAGATTGCCACACTGGTATTTTGCATTCAAACCCTCTCTGCTCATTTGAATCCATGTTGCTGCATTCTGGATTATGTTTTTTTACAGACTTCTTCCAATCCAAGGTTAACGCTTGGCCTGTTTTAGGAAGTGCCCCATCCCTTGTGCAAACAGGCGTGAGCTGGATGGATGGGTTTTAGGCAAAATATATTTTGAGCCAACAGAGTTTATTATTTTGTACCAAATCACATTCTGGGTTTTCCCACCCCCTATGAAGTATTTAAAATGGTTTGACAAAGGAGGGCAGAGAATTAATAGCTGAATTATGTTTATTCCCTGCTCTAAAAGCTTTCTCTTTCATTCAGGGAATGGCAGAAGAGACTATTATAATGTTTTTAAAAATGGGAAAATGTTGGAAAGAAAGTTTTGGCTGTTTACTTGGAGAAATTGAATACATTGCGCAATATGCATTTATCAATATTCATCTAGGTGCCTTTAGACTAGGTGCCAGAATACAAAGAAGTGGACCAAAGTTAATAAGAACTTTTAGCAGTAGTTGCTCACATTTGCTCACAACACATTAATTAAAACCCTACTTGCTACCCTTGCTTGGTGAATGATTATTTCTGTATGTATTGAATGTATTCTTGAGTGGGTAGAGTCACCACAACGACAGGCAATTACTTTAAAAACAAAACAAGCACAAGTTTTATGTGCCAAGGCATTAAATTGTTCTACCTCTGTAAGAGGTAATCCCATCCAGGTCAATGTATTTGGATGTCACAGCAGGTCACTATTCATTGCCACACTGGTGTTGTTGGCTATTTTGGAGATACGGCATTTTATATTCAGGCCTATCAAGCTTATTACAAGAGCTTGAGTCTTGCTCTCCCATTAATGTATAAGTTTTCTTCCATTAAACATAGACATTAGTCATTTGTAGCTTTTTATTTTGGATTCTACAAAGAAATTCTAAGAAACAAGGAAGCTTTTTGGGGGGAAATTAAGGCACAGAATATGTTATCGTTATGCCTTCTAGTGTTCCATGTATGCAATTATCATATTTTTGCCAAATACAAAGGCCTACATTTTTTGTTACTTGGAGATAAAAAACTTCTGGAGGTGTAAGTCCTGTAATTCATCTTTTTGGGGGGTTGTTTTTACTGAATTATGATTAACAAACAATTGCATCACATTACATTACAATACAAAAAAGAACTATTACAAGGCAAATAAAAAGACAGGTACTGTTCAGGCGTAAATTTACCATATATGTAAGTATATCATATTATAGTCTATTGCTACTGAGGTAAATTATAATATCCATTCAAATTTGATAAAATTGTGGTTCCTGCCTCTTGTGTCTCCTTATTTTAACTTTAGTTGTAGTTTCTTTTCTAATGTGGCAATTTAAGGGTTCTTGTTAATCAAATATTACGTTATCTACACTTTCCAAAATTGTACAATTATTATTTTGGCTGCTAAAATTAAATAGATAATAAGTCCTTTATTTTTAAGTTTGAGGCTTGGACTTGTAAATAAATTCAGGAGGCTAACTCTGGAGAGCTTTCAATTCTTCGTTTAGTGATGATACTTACTTATAAAAATTTTATAACAAAGGTATAAAAAATATAAAAAAATGTATAAAAAATATTTTTCTGCTGGACATCTTTCTGCCAATAGTTGTGGTGCCAATAGTTGTGGTGCCAACCCTAAAACTAGCACTGAACTCAAATATCATGAATTGTAAAAATTGCTGGTTTGTAGGTCTGTAGTTCTTTGGCCGATGTATCTTTAGCTGGCAAAACTACATATAGTGAAAGGCCAGGAATAATATTTCAGATGGGTGGACAAGATGGCAGAAAACCTCAGCTTTGCCACAGCCAAGACTCAGAGGTTAGTACTTGGATAAATTTGAGACAAAAAGCATACACGACATACTGTATTCTTAAGAGAATTTGTGGAGGATATTTCCATCTCAATATAATGCTACTAATGCTATCAGAACATATTAATCTTTTCTTTTTTTCTTTATCTTTTACCTTTTCTTTTCTTTCCAGAAAAATTAGGTTGAGTTTTTAAAATGAATATATTTATTTCAGCAGTAAAAAAATTAAAATCTACCTCCTCTTTATTTTCTATGAGTGAGAAAGAATTAATCATCCCTTTCCAGCCCCCAGACTATTGCTACAATTTTACATAACACTCTGAAAAAAAGGTAAATTCTCCTTCTAATTTACTAGCAAATTTTATGGACACATTTCTGTAATTATTTTGGCAACAAGTTTATAAGCCTTGGTTTTTCCAATGGCCTCTAATCAGATACAACTAGATTCTTTGTTTGTTTGTTTGTTATGATCAGCCAATGTTGGTTAGATACAGTTAATTGGGCCCTCTTAAAATTGATTTCTTTAGAACTGGGGTCCCCAACCCCCGGTCTGTGGACCAGTACTGGGCCGCGGCATGCCAGCAACCAGGCCACACAAACAAGCAAAGCCCCATCCACGTGATGCAGGGACCACTGCTTTAGAAAACAAAAGCAGGCAGATCAAAAGGTTTAATAATAAAAGCTTTATTTATGTTCATTGATTTTATAGAATGTTTTAATTGCTGGTTCTATTGTACACTGCCCAGAGTAACTTTACAAACAAAGACAATCAAACAAATTGGTTATATGCTATTTTGGTCAAATATTTCTCTCTTAGAGCCCTGTTCCACAATAGCAAATGGATATAGATGACCCTGAACTTTGCAGAGTTAACGTAACTCCTGTTCTCAGCTACATACTCGTCTCAGCAAAGTGGTAATGTAATATTTACGCATTCAACAAAAAGAGAAGGGGGCTTTTTGGCACAAAATGCACTTGATCGTGCATTTCTCTTGTGGGTGCATTTCCCCCCCCCCTTATGAGCAGGTATCATTTTTTCTTAGCTTGCTTGACTGCTTTTTTGGTCAGAAAGGGTGGGGAAAGGAGAAAAGGAATTTGCTTCCCAAATTTTTTAGAGCAGCTTGAAGAAGGATGCTTGTTGCCTTCAATGCTGTCAACCTTGAAAGGTAGTGAACAAGCCTAGATCGCCATAAGCCAGTAAGTGCTCCAGGGCTCCAAGTGAGCATTATGACACACACACACACACACACACACACACACACACACACACAGTCAGTGCCCATCCTCAAGGTATCTTCAGTTGTAGACAAATACAAATTCCCTCGCAAAGGCTCTAACCCTAGCATGCTGCTACAAGGAAAGGCTGCTGGAATTGGGTATGTCTAGTTTAATGAAGAGAAGGACGAGGGGGGACATGATAGCAGTATTCCAATATCTCAGGGGCTGCCACAAAGAAGAGGGAGTCAGGCTATTCTCCAAAGCGCCTGAAGGCAGGACAAGAAGCAACGGGTGGAAACTAATCAAGGAGAGAAGCAATCTAGAACTAAGGAGAAACTTCCTGACAGTGAGAACAATTAACCAGTGGAACAACCTGCCTCCAGAAGTGGTGAATGCTCCAACACTGGAAGTTTTTAAGAAGAGACAAATGGACAGCCATTTGTCTGAAATGGTATAGGGTTTCCTGCCTAAGCAGGGGGTTGGACTAGATAACCTCCAAGGTCCCTTCCAACTTTATTATTATTATTATTATTATTCAGGATTGATCTGCCTGTTTGCAGCCATTTCTCTCTGGCTAGAGTTCAGCTGGAGTGCAAAGCGCTTGGCAGCTTGCTCTGAAGATTTTTCATCCAAGCAACTACACCCAGTTTTCACCTGGGTCTCTATCTTGGTTAAGCCAATTCAGGGCAGTTCAGTAGAAGAAGCACTGGGAAAATAAAACCTACCTAGAACATCTGGCATGTCAAAAGGCATGGCAGTTTTGTTCTAGTTTCACTCACCAACCCAGAAAAAGAGATGGCTCCTGAAAAGAGCCAACATCATAGAAACAAGATGGGCCTGGTGCCGATTTTGACCTGGCACAAATTCTTTGCCAAGAGATGTTTTCCTTCACAATAGATATGAAGAGATCGTAATAATTATACTTTAAACTTAATTCAAATGCTAAGAAATGCTGGGCAGATTTAGCTATTGGTTGTGAACATTATTACTTAGTTACAGGGGTCCTCAACTTTGGCAACTTTAAGACTTGGCTGAGGAATTCTGGGAGTTGAAGTCCACAAGTCTTAAAGTTGCCAAGATTGAGGACCCCTGAAGTCTTAGTACCTCATCTATATCAGTTTCAGACAGGAGAGTTTCCCCCCATTTAAACAAAGATAATTAGTGATCTCAAGCAGCCACAGGTTTTAGCATGCTTAGGAAATGGAGAAACTTGCCTTATGCCAAAACAAGCCATGGCTTCATTTATCTTGGGATAGTCTATTCCAGAGAGAGGTTTTTCCTCAGACCTTACCTGAGGATGCTGGAACAGACCCTTTGTAAGGAAAAACTGTACCACTCAAATAAGAACTTGGTCATAGCCTCATTTTCTCAGTGATATACTAATTAGTGCTTAAAGGATTAATCCATCTACAAGTAATCCTCAATTTACAACCATTCATTTAATGAGTGTTCAAAGCTAAGATGCTGCTGAAAAAAAGTGACTTATGACTGGTGTAGCATCCCTGACTAAAATTCAGGTACTTGGCAACCAGTATACAGCTGCAGCTTCCCGGGGGTCTTCCCATAGGACTTCTAACAAGCAAAGTCAATGGAGAAACTTGCATTTGTTTAACGACCACATGATTTGCATAATGACCATAGTGATTCCCTTAAGGCAGGGGTGTCAAACTGCTGGCCCGCGGGCCGGACACGTCACGTGGAAGCCGCGCTCACCCCATTGCCAGCAATGGCAAAACTGGCCCGATACGTTGCGTGACGTCAGGTGACGTCGCGAGTTTGACATGCCTGCCTTAAGGACTGTGTCAAAAAAGGCCATAAAATCAGGTGTGCCTTTCTTAATAACCACATTGCTTAGCAACAAAAGTTCTGGTAATTGTGGTTGTAAGTCAAGGACCACCTGACTATTATGTGTTGGGAATGAAGAAACCCCGATGGGTGAAAAGAAGAATGACTGCAAATAGGCAAACTTAATTTGCAATAAGGTTGTTCAAAATAAAGCCCCAACTAAACAAATAAGCAAAATATTTTATCCTGATGAAAGGAAAAGGAACTTTTTCTGTCTCCAAATGAAATCTAGTTTGTAGTAGTGGGGGAAATGTTAAAACTCCAAGAACACCCTGGATTCCAAACTGAATCAGGTATCCACACTGGCATTTATTATCCAAATCCTGCCAAAGAAATCTAGATTTTTTAAAAAGTTACAACTAGTTTGCCCTGGTGTGTGAGATAAATGCAATGTGATTTTAGTAACTTAGTGCACATTCACAAAAATATAGAAACTTGAATAAACAGCAGTCCTAATCTCATTTGGGAAATGTTGAAGGATGTGCTGTCAGGCTCCAATACTCTGAATTCTAAAAAAACCCCAAAACCTTAATTCTGTTGTTTTCCTACATAGAGTTAAACACAACTGAAACAAATAGAGTTTACTTTTGAATAGACTGTATCAGTTTGAACAATTTGAAATGCCTATTTAATGAGTGAATAAATGTTTATCACAACCCACAGGGATGAAGTCAAGTTCCCAAGTCATTGGGTCACACATTACAAGCAATGAAATGGCAATGACAGAGTATCCTAAACTAGGTGATTAAAGATTTAAGATGATTAAATCTGATTTATGTCTTTTCAAATGTTTGGATCGAGGAATTCTCCTTGCTTCCAGTTTTTCAAATGTACTGATCCATTATTGACCGAGTTTGTATATTCATTATACATAAACGCATCCAAGCAGTTGCCAGGAGTCAACACTGACTCAAGGGCATAAATAATTAAATAAGTATTTTACTTAGGATCTTTAGTGGAAAAAAGTGGTTTAATGGCTTGCTTTGGACCACGTGAAGTGTTAATACCACTTTACAATGCCTTGGTAAGGCCACACTTGGAATACTGCATCCAGTTTTGGTCACCACAATGTAAAAAAGATGTTGAGACTTTAGAAAGAGTACAGAGAAGAGCAACAAAGATGATTAGGGGACTGGAGGCTAAAGCATATAAGGAATGGCTGCTGGAATTGGGTATGTCTAGTTTAATGAAGAGAAGGACGAGGGGGGATATGATAGCAGTGTTCCAATATCTCAGGGGCTGCCACAAAGAAGAGGGAGTCAAGCTANCAAGCTATTTTCCAAAGCGGCTGGAGGCAGGACAAGAAGCAATGGGTGGAAACTAATCAAGGAGAGAAGCAACCTAGAACTAAGGAGAAACTTCCTGACAGTGAGAACAATTAACCAGTGGAACAACCTGCCTCCAGAAGCGGTGAATGCTCCAACACTGGAAGTTTTTAAGAAGAGACTGGACAGCCATTTGCCCGAAATGGTATAGGGTTTCCTGCCTGAGCAGGGAGTTGGACTAGATGACCTTCAAGGTCCCTTCCAACTTTACTATTATTATTATTATTATTATTATTATTATTATTATTATTATTATTATTATTATTGTTGTTGTTGTTGTTGTTATTGTTATTGTTATTGTTATTGTTATTATTATTGTTATTATTGTTATTATTGTTATTATTGTTATTATTGTTATTATTGTTATTATTACTTGCCTTTTGGAGGCAAAATGTAATTTTGCAAACAGCTGCAAATAAGCCATTCTGGTTTTCATGCAAGAGTTAAATAAAAGAAGTAATTCAATGGCCTGCTTAAAAAGAAGATAGATGGATGGATGGATGGATAGATAATAGATTCCCTATCAGTTTTTATTATTTCAATAGAGCAATAATATATTAGTATACTATACCACAAAATATACTATACTTACAAGCATAAGTGCATTTTAGACTGGCATTTCAAAAACCATTCACAATCCAAAGAATATATTTCTATATTACATAACTTCGACATCTTAGAAAAAGAGGTATTGTATTACCAACGATATATTCATACTTAGAAGTCCACATTGAATTCTAAGATTGAAATTAAGCTGTCTTACATTCTATTACTCCAGTGGACGTCCTAAATTTATGGACAGGTTTCTTTTCATTTAATAAATGTGAGTTAAATATGCCAGAATGAATGGGTATATGCAAGCATAATTTTTTTCTACATTATACAAAGCAAATTATACCTTTGCAGTCTGGTAAAATAATGGTTTGATTAGTAGGTGCCTTAAATAAGTGGACCTGGCTAAATCCCTTACATTTTGTCATGCTCCCTGATTCTTTCTGCAATATAGTTGTAGCAGATTTAGCAGAATATGACTGGGTTTTATTCATTTTGGCAGAAGTGCATATTGATTAACAAAATAATCCAATGTTCTCTTTGGAGAATAAAAAAGACTCATTAACAACTTCTTCTTAGGCTGCTGGGCCTTTCTGCTATAATTTCTGTCACAATTATGCCTGAAAATAATGCTTCCAGTGGAAGTGTAAATCTCCCAAAATAACGGCATTCAGGCTTTGTTGTAACACTGCAAGCAATAATGCATTAATGTAATTTATGTACACTCCATTTAGAACTCAGAAACGGTTTCTTTTCCTGTGCACCCTCCCCAAAAATAATTATATGCTCTGCTCCTCTGTTAACCACAGTTTTAAAAATTGGAAGACATGTGCCACACATTCACATCTGGAATTTTATTCTCTTTTTTCCAGTCCATCTTTCATTGCTGTGATAGGTACCAGGCAAAGCAGAAGACCAGTTACAGAGAGAAAGTCTTACTGAATCATCTCTAGCAAATCTGTGAGAGTCTGCCTTTCTTGAAATATTTATAAATAGGTATGAGGAAGGAGGCGAACCGAAGAATTGTTATAGATTTTGGCACATAACAAAATAACAGAGTGGGAAGGGATCTTGGAGGTCTTACAGTCCAACTATGCTCAAGCAGGAAAATCTATACTATTTCAGACAAATGGTTATCCAATTCTTCTTTAAAAACTCCAGTGTGGGAACACCCACAACTTTTGGAGACAAGTCATTCCACTGATTAATGTTCTAATTGTTAGGAAATTTCTCTTTAGTTCTAGGTTGGCTGTCTCCTTGATTAGCTTCCATCCATTGCTTCTTGTCCTACCTTCAAGTATTTTGGAGAATAGGTTGACCCCCCCTCTTTTTTGTGGCAGCCCTTTGATATTGTATCACCCCTAGTCCTTCTTTTCATTAAACTAGACCTATGATTTGAGCCTAGTTTATTTTTCAGAAAATGGTCCTTTGACTGCCAAGTACAGATGCTTCTTAAAGAGGGTATTTATTTAGAGGTCCTTGGTTTGTGTAACAAAAGTCTGCAAGAAAACAACCAAGGTCAGTGAGGACTAAGGTCCCCTCATGTCAATCCTGAGCTACAAATATTCTCCTTTAGTGTTTATTTACAAGACTTTCTCATTCAAACAGTAGGGCTTTAAAGTAGCCCATTGACAGATAACCCCAGAATACAGGCATGTAGATCACTAGCTCACGGTCTTCGCCACTGTAGTGAAATATACCAAATTTTTATTTTAAAAAAACTGTTTCTAAATTTTATAGACTCTTAAATGAACAATTCGTACATAAATAAAATGAAAGTAAATTTATGAACAAAATTTGCATAGGGATTCTTTTTTAAAAAAAGGCATTATAGGGCTGTCTTTTCTCATATGAATTAGGCAGTTCATTGAGATCTGTGTAAGTTCTTGGCTGGCTCTCACCAGATTCAAGAAACTGAGTTGTATTTTGTTGGTATGTAACAAAGGCAGGAATGAGCTCCAGCCCAAAAACAATCTGGTCCCCAAGATCCAGTACTCTTTCCTTCCTCCAATGTGACCCTTCTACTGCTTCTCTTTCACCCTTCTTGGTGAAAGATCAAGAAGACAAATGGGAGCTTGTTTGTCTTCATGATCCCCAGCCTGGAGAACTTTGCTTTGTCTATCTAATAGTATGACCGGCC
>NW_015386408.1:142648-146386 GCF_001527695.2 Protobothrops mucrosquamatus
AAAGGCAGGAATGAGCTCCAGCCCAAAAACAATCTGGTCCCCAAGATCCAGTACTCTTTCCTTCCTCCAATGTGACCCTTCTACTGCTTCTCTTTCACCCTTCTTGGTGAAAGATCAAGAAGACAAATGGGAGCTTGTTTGTCTTCATGATCCCCAGCCTGGAGAACTTTGCTTTGTCTATCTAATAGTATGACCGGCCTTTAGAATACTGTTTCTCAACCTTGGCAACTTGAAGATGTGTGGCTGGCTGAGGAGTTGAAGTCCACAGCTCTTCAAGTTGCCAAGGCTGAGAAACTCTGCTTTAGAAGATTGTCTGCTCTGGAGTTTTGTCATGGAGGCCCATACCATAACTCGCCATGGCCAACTCACCACAGCCAACTTACTGCAGCCAACTTGCCACAGCCAATTCACCACCTGACAACTCACCATGACCAATTTGCCACGGGACAAGAGTTATACTAATATCGAAGAAATAGTGGAATAGAACCATTAAAGAAAGGATGACAATGGAGGGACAAAATGAAATGTGAATGAAAAAAAATTAAAATAATGTTTTAATTATATAATTAAATTGAATTGTTGAATTGTCCCACAAAGAGTTGTCCCATAGTTGAGTTGTCCCTGGTAAGTTGTCCGACAACAAATTGACTGTGGCAAGTTGTCCCATTCCATTCCTTCCTTTCCATTGTTTAATTGTCTCCCGTTAATGTGAAAGAGCATTTTCTTTCTCAATTATTGAACTGCTAAATTTAATTTCCCTGATTACTTTTGCTGATGTCTCTTTTTTCTCTTGTTGGGCTAGATGTTTGTTAACTGGCTAAAGTGTTAAACTAGAATCTAGAAGTCCCAGATTCTAGTCCAGCCATAGCTGCAGAAATTCACTGGGTGACTTTGCTCTGTTTGCTTTCTCTCAGCCCAGCGTCCCTCCCAGAGTTATGGTGGTTGCATGAGGAAAAAAAAAATGGAGAATGCAGTACTATCTACGTCGGTCTCAGCCCCAGAGGCAAAGGTAGGATATAAATTTAACACTAAATAAATACGTATAGAATTGATCTTTAAAGATCACTTGTTTGGGGGAAGCTGGGGAGCAAGGAAAGAACTGGCAATCTAGAAAAGGTAAAGCCATTAGAAAGTGAAAACCTGGCCAGTAAAAGTTTCTGAAGTTGAATGGTAGAGAAGAGATATTTGCATTCTGGATAGAGCTGGGAATCTAAGAGATACAGTCAATAATTTTTTGAAAAGTAGATGGATTTGGGGTTGGGGTAAAAAACTCTAAGCTATTGAGACTAATTTGCATATCTATAAACCATCCTAAATGGTATACTTTATATGCATTAGAAGAACAGATTGTGTTTCTATTAAATAAATAAACATTTAAACTTTGAATCATATTAGAGAACTTTTTTTCATACCTGGAAGAGTTCGTGTGCATGATAGTACCCAAAAAGCCTACACGCTATTAAATTTTGTGATGTTAATAATACATTAAATCTGTCATCGAATGTTAAAAAAACAGACTGAATAGGTATTACTTACTGCCAAGCTTCCAAGACTATTCAGCAGATGAACTGATCTCTGAGTCATTCTCATAACATCACGACTTTGTAGACACTTTTACAAAGAAAGATTACAAGAATCTTGAGTACAGGGTCATTCTCCTGAAACTTTTCTATTTTGTGGAAACAATCCCTGGATGACAACACGAAGCAGTAATTCTAAGATGGGAGTTAAACTAGAGTAATTAGAGCCATTTCCCTGATTTTTTTATCCTCCACAGAAAAATGTCCTGTTGAAAAACAGATATACTTTATAAAAACACTGGCTTGAGGTGGTAAACAGATTAATTTAACTATAGGATTTTGATAATATAAGGTATATAAGAGAAATATCCCATTTATCATTAAATATTTTGGGGAGGAGATAGCAGTGGTGGGATTCAGCCAGTTTGCATCAGTTCGGCAGAGCCGGTAGCTAATGTTTTGTTGCCCAGGCCCAGAATGGACTTCCGGAAGTGGCATCCACACAAAAAAGTGGTTGTTCACATATTGGAATCCCACCACTGGGTGATAGCTGATTGGAGGATAAATAGGCAGATTGATGGAGAGAAGGAGAGGAAAAAGAGAGAGGGAGAGAGAGAAAGGGAGGGAGGGAGAGAGAGAGAGGGAGGGAGAGGGAGAGAGAGAGAGAGGGACGGAGAGAGAGAGTGTTGTGATTCCTCGCCAGCCAGTGGATCTGGCAGCTGAGTCTGAGGAATCAGATGAGGAGGAGAGGCTTGGAGTGACATTAGAGTCAGAGGAAGGCTCTGAGGAGCTCCAAGACTTACAGTCATACAAGGAGCCTGGCCCCTCTACTCATGCTCAGGCTGAGACACAGCTGTACTGGAAGCCTGAGTTGGACAATGATGAAGAACAGTTGGGACAAATCCAGGATGCACGAAAGTGCAGGCAAGAGAAACGAGTAGGACAGCGGCTCCAAAGGCAAAGGAGAAGGCATTAGGAAGCCACGCCTTGGCTGAATTATAAAAGGGAAGGTGTGGGAGGTGCTGGTTGCCGAAGGCAACCGTTTGTGTTGAGGATTGAGTTTCTGTGGACTGTGTTTGTTTGCCTTGGACATTGACTCAGGTCTGTGAGAATAAAAGAGGTTGTTTTTTTCTTGTGGTTCCTGCCTGTTTCTTGGAAGAGGGGTTTCTCCTTGTGAGCATAACAAGGACTCACGTAGGCTGGGACAGAACAGAGAGAAACCAACAGCCAACTTGTCTTGTTTAACAGAGGACATTTAGTTACTACTCTAATTATCAAAGGACAGGCAGGAAAGAATCTGCTTTTTAATGTAAGGCTAAAGGCAAGAAGTAGCAATTTCAGGGCTGGAGATCAGACATCATGTAAACATACAGCTACTCATCTTTTTGGACAACAAGTGCTGTACCAAGTATTCAACAGAGTAGGTGTAAAAAGCTATTCCTTAAACTGGAGAATATATAGTCTCTAACATCTTGGCACTGGCAAGCAAGTACTGTCTATGAAGTCCTTGTAACAAAGGTTTTAACTAACTAACTGAGACACTCTGTGAGTCTACTGGAAAATTAAGCTGAAGCATCAACCTAAGCCACGAGATGTTAGCAGATTACTGTGCAGTCCAAGTCAGGAAAACAGACATTTAAAGCCAACCCAATTCTGCTTTAAAGATAGAACTACTTTAAGAAGGGAGAGGAATATTCCTGAAGTTACCTAATTAATTTATTAGTTGAGGAGGCTTTGTATTGCTTCAGTCACAGTGAATTATAAGACTGGAATTATTATTACTAAATTGCTAATTTAATAACTACATTATTTATAAATTAGCAATGTGGGAGCTAAACGCAAAGAATAAATTTTACCAATTCTGTGCAACCATTTCCCCTTTCCCTGTTTTTAAACAATTATGCATATGTGTTTTTTCTACTAGTTTCCCATAAAACAATTTACCATGTTTGAGTAGCTGTGCTGTTAAACTTCTTGATGAAATAAAAGATATTATGAAGTCTCTCAATAAGGACAGTGTTGATTGGATACATATGTGAAATGATACAGCTTTCCTTCTAGGAAAACAGAGTTGTTTCTCTAAAAATATAAACTCATGATTGCTAGTTCAATCAAGTTTATTAAGTTTCTGTATCACGAGAAACAAATTGTTAGGAATATTTACTCTGGAATGCCACGTATGTCCATTTTTGTTTTAATTGTATTATAAATAAATAAT
>NW_015386408.1:146795-168378 GCF_001527695.2 Protobothrops mucrosquamatus
GCGACGAGTCCCTCCCAACACCGCCCGCGCGGCCGCATTCTGGACCATTTGAAGCCTCCGGGTGCTCCTCAAAGGGAGCCCCATGTAGAGAGCATTACAGTAGTCCAGGCGGGAGGTGACAAGAGCATGAGTGACTGTGTGTAAGGCGTCCCGGTCCAGAAAAGGCCGCAACTGGTGAATCAGGCGAACCTGATAAAACATGCTATCTTTGGGCAAAGTGCATTTCGGTGAAAGGAGTCATTGTACCCCTAGTTGTATCAAACAATTGGACCATCTCACAGTCATCCACAGAAATCAGGCAGAATGGAGGCCTAGGAATATTAGCCATTCTGTGGGAAAAAAACAACAACCCCATTTCTTCTTGTATTCTGAAAGAGCAAATTGCAACCAATGTGCTGAAATCAATCGTGCTACAAAAGAACTGGACAGACATAGGAGAAGTAAAACTTCTTCTCCTAGTTTGCAGAGTTCCAATTCACTTCCGTAAGAAAACTTAAAGATATCATCCCACACAAATCTGTAAGCCAGCATGGATGTTCTTACGTCATTTGCTTTAAAAATGGAAAAATTACTCACGGAGCTTTCTTCCCTATGGTTTTCTTAAACAGGATCTCAATCTGTTTTTTCTTTAAATTGCGTTTGTCATTAGGTTTATTTTATTCGAAGCAAGGTGACAGTTTCAAGAAAGATATATTTGTCATATTGACTAGGTTTTTTTATAGGGTTTTTTTGTATTATTGGGGATAATTAAAAAGGCGTGATACTGAGATATTTAGGGCCAGACTAAATTCTCTTTATTTGTAGCATTGCAGTTATGTATTCGTGCCTATCAAGACTGTCAATCATCCAGGTCATGGTTGTCCCAAAGGTGCTTTTCAAAAGGCCACTGGACTTTCTTGGCTCCCCCCTCCCTTGAAAACATTTCATTTCTCATCCAAGAAGCTTCTTCAGTTCTGAGTCATGTACTCAGTTTTCCTACAATGATTACAAGACTGAAAGGAAGAATATTGCTTATAATGTAGCTCTCAAAGAAGGAAGGAATGTTGGGGAATTTCCATATGGATCTTTTATGCCAGCCCCTGTCCCAGGGGTAGGCAACCTTGGCTCTTTTATGACTCGTGGACTTCAACTCCCAGAAGTCCACGAGTCATAAAAGCTGGCTCAGGAATTCTGGGAGTTGAAGTCCACGAGTCATAGAAGAGCCAAGGTTGCCTACCCCTGCCCTGTCCAGTTCTCTGTTCCTGAACTGAAACATGGCTGGCTGGGGAATTCTGGAAGTTGGAGTCCACAGGTCTTAAAGTTGCTAAGGTTGGACAGCCCTGGCTTGAGCCGTTGAGTAGACCTATTCTTGGCCCACTGCAGCTCAGGAGGAATGGTAAAACAGACTCCTGTTCTAAGTCTGAGAAGACTGCCTCTTTCTGGAGTGTGTTGTTGAGCTACTACAGATCTGTGGTGTTCCCACACTGGACTCTCCAAATACAGCAAAACTGGCATGCTAATCCATAATTGCCCGTGAAGCTAGTTCTCTCGCTTTCAACAGCCGCCCGCTTTTCCATAACTAGATTGCTGAAAATTACTCCAGGCTCTCGGTTTTGTTTAATCAGATCTAGGTTTGCAAGCAGTCACAGATGAAGTGCAGGACTTTCTCCTGTCATCTAGTTAATTACATTGGCTTTCCTAATTTTCTGCTCAAATCAGTGGCTGAAATTGGAGGATGTCTCCACGGCATATATTGTATTTTATCTTATCTGATTCATTTGGTATCAATTATTTCTCATCAAAGAATTTTTCAATTTACATAAAATATTCTGTATTTTATGTCCCAGGGGTCAGCTCTAGAGAAAGTTGTTTGCCATGTAGACTCTAAACCAGGGGTAAGGCAACCTTGGCTCTTTTATGACTCGTGGACTTCAACTCCCAGAATTCCTGAGGGAGTTGAACTCCACGAGTCATAAAAGAGCCAAGGTTGCCTACCCCTGCTCTAAACAGTCAGCACTTGCCAATATAAGTAAAATAACTCTGTTCTTTGCAATTGTTCTGTCCCTGTCTGACCCACACACCCAAACAGCCAGCCGAGGGTTAAAGACTTCTCCAGACACCACTTCACAGATAAGAAACTTGGCA
Source organism: Protobothrops mucrosquamatus (assembly GCF_001527695.2). Taxonomy (NCBI): domain Eukaryota; kingdom Metazoa; phylum Chordata; class Lepidosauria; order Squamata; family Viperidae; genus Protobothrops; species Protobothrops mucrosquamatus. The sequence continues at coordinate 148,920 of NW_015386408.1, forward strand.
GCAGCTCCGTAGCTGCCTGCCAAGACCTTTTACTCCAAGCACACAGAAACAAAAAACAATACACACAGTTTAAAGCCACAGCAAACTACTTCGCCAGAGATTCAGCTTTTGTCTGTCACAGAGGTCCAAATGGCCACCACCTCCCTTTTATAGCCTGTGGGGTGTGGTCCAGTGACTCAGCTTAATCTCTGGCACATCTCCTTTTCTGCTGCACATGCTTGTCACTCCTACGCTGGCGTGGATCCAGCCACAACTTCTCTTCCTCACTATCCGACACACCTGGCTCCTGGCCAATCTCAGAACCACCTGGCTCCTGGCCAATCTCAGAACCACCTGGCTCCTGGTCAATCTCTTCTCCGTCGGGAGACACCTGAGGCATTGCCAAAGAGGAGGGTCCTGGAGAGGGAGGCCTGGCCATCTCCTCTCCTTCATGTTCGGAGCCTTCTTCCCCCGATAAGAGGGGCTCACAAGACGGAGCCACAACAGCAATCCAATCAGAAAGGGGGAGGGCAATCTGTTATGTAAGAAGAGGCTTATCAATTTTCCTGTATAGTATGCCAAACACTGTAACCATGATACATAAAATATTTATAAATTAAACAAAAAAATAAATAATCAAAATAAAATCGATGACACTTCCACAAAATTTAACAGCACTGAATTGGGTGTTCTTGAGTCCAGCAAATAAATGGGGAGGTGATATTTATACATGCAACTTAAAAAACTTATTGCAATACAATAAGTATCCTCCAGTCGTTGGACATCAAACCTTGTCTATCTTCTTTTCATAAAGCTGGTATGAAATCAAGGGCCCTTGATCAATATTTTATCTGAGCATTGATCAGACAAAGCAAAATCATTCTTATATCACTTCGCATAGTGAATCATTATAATGGTTTCATGACTGATAATTGTGGTATTGCATTCATGAATGTCTTTGAAAAGCACAATGTTTGATTGTCTTATTACTATTTTACCCTTCCATTAAAGAAACATTCATCTCATATTTTTCAATGGGTGCATGAAGACACTTGGTAAGGTGATATGTTAGCTGGCAATGCCTCTCAAAGTCCAGACAAATAGGCATTGCCAGCTAACATATCACCGTATCAAGTGTCTTCATGCACCCATTGAAAAATATGAGATAAATGTTTCTTTAATGGAAAGGTAAAATACACATACAAACACCCACACACATGTATCTTTGGTTTTTATTTCATGCTAAATCAAACTTCCAGAAAACTACCTGGAAGTGTCAACATGTCTGCAGACACCTCTTTTAGGATCCACCACTCCACTCCACATCACTTCACTTTTTATATTAAAAGGATCCTTATAATTTTAAAAATTGACAGTTTCCAGCATCCTTTTTTTTTAATTCCAGGGATGCCATGTGTGCTTTAAATGGGTGCCACCAGCTTTCTTGGAAAGTAAAAATAGCTGCTGCATGCAGTCGAAAGCTTTGTTTGGAATATGCCTACTGAGCATTTGGGATACTGACTTGACACTCTAAATCAGGGCTTTTCAACCTTTTCACCCATTGTACCACTTTTAGGATATGGCAACATCCGAGTACCACCAGTCGCCTAGCAAAGTGTCCAAAACTTGATGACCAAAAAAAAAAAAAGGAAAAAAGTGATAAAGTATAGGTAGTCCTCAACTTACAACAGTTCGCTTAGTGACTGTTCGAACTCACAATGGCACTGAAAAAGTGCCCCCCAAGCCACAGCCGAGTAAGACACCTGCCTGTCCACCTGGCCACGCTCTTCCTCCTGTCTGAGGTTTTCATTGTGAGCATTTCTGTTGAGGATTGGCAGCGGGGGTGGGGTGGGGGGTGTTTGGTCTTTATTCCCCCCGTCTGCTGGGTGGTTGCAGCAGGTTTTGGTCACTTCACATGACCCTGGGACACTGTGACCATCATAAATATGAATCAGTTGCCAAGCATCTGAATGTAAATCACAAGACCCTGGCGATGCTGCAACATTCCAGCTGATTGGTGCTTCTTCTGGGCTCAGCAGAAGCACCAGGATCAGCGCTGAGCTCCAGCTGGATCCTGGCGCTGATCCTGGCACTTCCACTGAGCCCTGACAGCCCTGCAGCTCCAGCCGTCTCTCGCTCAGGCTTGTGCGGTGCTGCCAGCGGTTCAGCTCATTCCCCTCCCCCGCTACTACTTTTCTAGGATGGTCGCATACCACCTGCCAGGTGCCAATGTACCACAGGTGGTGACCATACCACTGGTTGAAAAGCCTTGCTCTAAATAGCACATTTGGAAGGGCACCAGAGTCACTTTCCAAAACACCTCTCTGAATACTTGCATAGTTTATATGTGTATGCCTGACTCAAGAAACTATTCCAGGAGGCTCAAAAGACCAATTGAAAGAAGTTAGAGCCAGTTTGGTGCAATGGTTAAGGCCCTTTACCTAGAAACTGGGAGACTGTGAGTTCTAGTTCCACCTTAGGCTACAAAACCAGCAGGATGAAATTGGGCCAATCACTCTTTCTAAGCCCTAGGAAGCAGGCAATGGCAAACCACTTCTGAAATCTTGCCAAGAAAATTGCAGGGACTGGTTCAGGCAGTTGCCAGGAATCCATACTGACTCAAAAGCACCCAAAGAAAGAGGCAAGCAAACAAAAAACCTTCCCCAAAACTGAATTGAAATTCAAAGATGTTTAGAGATGGGATGGAATTTAGCCGTTTATAAATCAAACCGAGTCAAGTCAAATCAAATCATAAACTAGGGTGAAGCTTTTAGATTGAGAATGGATTCCAACTTCCCACGCTCCCCCAATCTGGCTGCTGCATTACATCTACATTAATATCTGCTGTATAAAAACAAGAGGGAAATGACCATCTTCTGTCTTATAAATATACTTAAGTATTTAATAACAATGAAACATCAAACAGAATGTCCTGTGGCATTATGCAATCACAGTCCCTGTCAGGAGAGGGAAAGTGCAGTAATACCAAGGCAATGCTTTTATAAAGGACAACTTTATACTTTATACCAGGGGTAGTCAACCTTGGCTCTTTTATGACTCGTGGACTTCAACTCCCAGAATTCCTGTGCTGGCTCAGGAATTCTGGGAGTTGAAGTCCATGAGTCATAAAAGAGCCAAGGTTGCCTACCCCTGCTTTATACTAACACCAAAAATTCTTGCAGCGAGTGGAAACAGTATCAAAGCTTTACGATAAACCCTTAACTTTAAAAACAGAATTGTGTTTGCTAACAAAAGCAAGTGAGTCTGAGCACTCAAAGCTGACTTGCAAAAAAAAAAAAATTCTGGAGAGAAAGGACCCAGCTGTTGTCGCAGGACAACACCAAGTAAGATGGTGTGCCTGGTGTTCTCAACAGCACACAAAAACAATAATTTCCTTATGCAGAGTAAGTTATATGCAATCTAGTGAAATGGGCCTCAGTGAGAAAATGCCATTTTCTTTAACAAAATGGTCTTGCCCAATCGTAGAATTCAACATCTATTTTATCCTATAAACTATATTGGGGTCTAACACCCATAATTCTGAGCAGCATATCTAGTTCAGAAGGATGGGAATTGAAGTTCTAATACAATTAGACCACGAGTTGAGGACAACTGCAGCAGTATATGGTACTTATATACTGAGGTATTTCAAAATCATATATATTGTACTGTCATCATCATCTAAGTGACCCAAGCCAGCATATATAAAATTATTAACATAAAAAATAATATGGGGAAAAAGCATTAGGCGTCCCAAATAGCTTGAAAAGCACTGCCAAAATCCCAATGGCTAAAGCTGCAGTTTCTAAAATAAGGCTAGTGTGTCTTTCAGAGGTTGCTGATGGTGCATTCCAAATAATACTTTCCTCTTTGAATATGGATTGCTGAACAGTATTAACACTTCCAAAGACGTATATGCATGCGCACGGACGCATATAAGGACAGAGCCTTGATATAAACTTCAATTGAAATGACAGTGCCAATGTGAGCAATTTATTTTTTATTCCATTGGATTCACTGGATTTGCCACCTTCAGCAATCACGTTCGCTCTGACGGTACCATTCAGATTGAATTAACTTTGAGATATTTTATTTTGCCAGTAAGCAAAGGCAGCAGAGTAGAATATGGCAGATGGCCACTGCAAAGGGGCAGCAGAATGACAAAAGGGTCTTGAAATGAAATCTTCAGAAATTTGCTGGCATGACTTGCCCGCTCTTATGGACAACAGGTAGACCATCTCATTTAAAAGATAACATCCCATATAATAATGGGATAACTTCTTTCAAATGTGATAACGTATGACTGCAATGGAGCCCAGAACCTATGTTACTAAGTGAGAAATTTGTTAAATGAGTTTTGCCTCATTCTATGACTTTTCTTGCCACATTTGTTAAGTGAATCACTGCATTTGTTGGAATTAGTTAACATGGTTGTTAAGTGAATCTGGTTTCCCCATTGACTTTGCTTGTCAGACCGCCTTCTGCCGCAGATTCCTTCCCACAGACCGGTACGCTCCCACAGAGTGGGTNGGGGGGGATTGTATATATGTTCTGGTTTTAAATATGTTGTGCGCCGCCCTGAGTCCCTGTCGGGAGAAGGGCGGCATATAAATTAAATAAAATAAATAAATAAATAAATAAATTGTCGCAAAAGGGGATCTCGTGACCCCAGGACCTCAACATAAATATGAGCCAGTTGCCAAGCGTCTGAATTTTGATCATGTGACCAAGAGGATGCTGCAACGATCATTAACTGTGTAAAAAGGTCTTCAGTCAGTTTTTCAGTGCCATTGTAACTTTGAATGGTCACTAAATGAATGGTTGTAAATTGAGGACTATCTGTACAATAGAGAGGATGGGGGGATTTTTTTTTTTAAGCATATGGCATATCTAGCCAGCGAAATCTACAATGCTTTTAGAACAGGCCTGTTATTTAATTCGATTTAAGAGAGATAATATGCCATGAAGTCAGTCTTGACTCCTGGGGACTGCCTGGACAGGTTTTCTTGGCAGATTTCAGAAGTGGTTTGCCATTGCCTCCTTCCTAGAGCTGAGAGAGAATGGCTGGCCCAAGGTCACCCCACTGGATTTGTACCTAAAGACAGGACTAGGACTCACAGTCTCCTGGTTTCTAACCACTTTGCCATACTGGTTCATACTGCAATCTGCCTAAGCCTAAACAGAGGGGGTTCCACTCCAAACACTGTAGGGTTGCCTTTCGCCTCTAGCACTGCAGTAAAATAATTTTGTACTTCAATGGAGGTGCCTGCTATCTCTGATTTGAAACAAACTCTTCAACTTTCTCCAGCACGAGCATCCACAGCCGTTGCAGGAGAAACCAAAGGAAACGGCTGTCACTCTCTGCAGCAACCCCATACCTCTGACTTGAAGTCCTGGCAAAACAGCACCACTGGAAATAAGAGCAGAGTGGGACTTTCATCTGAGTAGACACACGATCAGACAGCAAGGTGTTCGCCCAGCGTGACAGTTCAGTCAAAAGAAAATGTCAGCTCCCTGCACGCTTTGCACGACTGCTGCAATGTGAGTAGCAGGAAAGCGACTTCTGCAAGGGGGGGGGGCGAAGGATGCCAATCTAAAACCATTTTGCAGTGGAAAATGGGATATTTAAATCCAGCTGGTTGGCTTGTATGACCCAGTTCCCTTCAAAGAGCCTTCATCCTGTGTTAAAAGAGGGAGAGCTTGATAGAAACAGGCTCTTTATTTTTTTTTTTTAAAGAAAATTACTGCATCCTCTATTCAGGCCCAAGGATACCAAAGAGGGAAGACCAAAAACTTATTATAAGGCAAGAGTGCTCTGAGGAGAGCAATGGAGAGTTCCCTTATTGTTCTTGACACAGCAAATGTCATTTGAAATGATACCTCATCTGGTTTTCTTGCTGCCACTGGGAAATCTGCAAAGGCAGTTGCTGGGGGGGGGGGCGGCTTGTCACTAACACCTTCACACCTTAAAGTCTCTTAGTTTAACTCAGTAACCGAAGGACCACTAAGTGACTACGGTGAGCTACATGTACAAAAAAGGTAAAATTTAAGTCATGTCGTTAACGAATATTTCGGTGGATTGTCTGTCGACCGTCGATGAAACATGAATTATAGAATAGCGCCATGACTCAAGAGAGACGGACAGTTTATATCTGTTTTTTACAATTTTTCTCTGCAGGTGGCAAGGAAGTATGTACATTCTCAGCTCAGAATGCTGTTTCACGCCTGCCACAGTCACACCTAGATCCACAGGTGTTGTCCTTTGACCAGCATATTTAATTAAAAATTGCCGATATTGGAAAGAGGCACGAACAGACACATAAAATGCACGAGAAAGCAAAGCTTTGATAAATGGAAGAGGAGGACTTATGGCTTGAAGACAGAATTTCACTCTGATGGTCATTCTCCATCCAACCATTAGACAACACTGCCTAATGTAGTTTCTATATTTTTAACTAAGTGTTCCAGGCATAATTGATCCCAGCTTCATAAATATAATCACTGCCAGATTCTTGTTAACTTTGTAACAAGCTGGATGTTTCGATTCAAGTTGGAAAAGAGACTATTTTTATATTTTTAAAAATGATGGATCATATCTTACAGGTTTGTTTACCCAGCCAGTTACCTGAAACCTGCAGGATGTTTAGAAGAGATGAATTGATATTTATACCTAAAGATCTGCAGCATTTTCCATGACGGAAAGTTTAAAAGCTAAAACATATGCTAAAATATATTTGGTGGACATGGATTTTTTTCCCTTACAGACCAGTATAGCTTACTTTCTTACATACCTTCCTCATAATACTTTGAGGAACAGATTTAGATGGGCACAATAGATTTTAATTATCTAAAAGACTGTTAGTTATTAATACACTTCTACAACGCTAATAATGGCACTTCACAGCATAAGCAACAGCAACAAAGAGCTAAATTCTTCTCTGGAGAAATCAGCAATCTAAAGTACATTGCCTTCACTCCTTGGAGGAAAGAGGGATATAGAATATAGTAGACATATAATAATAAGCTTAATAACATATACATGAGCAAAATAACAATTAATACTTCTATAAACGGAGGCAATCTCATCATGCCAGTCACTGGCCAAAAATTATGTGATTTATTTTTTATTTGATGTATGTGGCTGCCACCAGATAGAACGATGCCAACCTAGTACATTCAACCTACTTTATTGAATTTATGAAGACTAAGAAGGAAAAACACTGAGGTTTTAACAGAATAATAGAGCTGGAAGGGACCTTAGAGATTTTCTAGTCCAGCCCCCTGCTCAAGCAGAAAACCCTACACCAGGCATGTCAAACTCGCGAAGTCACGTGACGTCGCATGACGTATCAGAGCTTTTTTGCCTTTGCCGGCAATGGGGTGGGCGCGGCTCCGGTATGATGAAACCAGCCTGTGGGCCGGCAGTTTGGCACCCCTGCCCTATACCATTTCAGACAAATGGTTGTGTAATCTCTTCTTAAAAACCTCAGTGTTGGAGCACCCACAACTTCAGGAGGCAAGTTGTTCCACTGATTGTTTTAGCTGTCAAGAAATTTCTCCTTAGTTTTTGGTTGCTTCTGTCCTTGATTAGTTTCCATCCATTGCTTCTTGTCCTGCCTTCAGGTGCTTTGGAGAATAGGTTGACTCCCTCTTCTTTGTTGCAGCCCCTGAGATATTGGAACACTGCTATCATGTCATCCCTAGTCCCTCTTTTAATTAAACTAGACACACTCAATTCCTGCAATAGTTCTTCGTATGTTTTAGTCTCCAGTCCTCCAATCATCTTTGTTGCTCTTCTCTGAATTCTCTCTCAACATTTTTTTATACCGTGGCGACCAAAACTGGGTGCAATATTCTAAGTGCGGTCTTACCAAAGCATTATAAAGTATTTTTTTAAAGGCTCATTAAAGACAAGATGTGGACATATCATTGTGGGAGTAAAATAAATTTGGCTGCAATAATGGACTTTCTTTTATACTATCTGAGAGTCTAATTTTTTTCTCCTGAAAATGCCATGCATTTTGATAGCCCAAATGATATGCATGAGGGACTAAAACAATCAACTAAGAATTATACAGTATCACTTTTCATCAACACTCTAGATAAAATAACAAAATAATATAGTTTTGTAAGCTTTTCAAGTGTTTCAAGTATTTAACACTGAATGTGTTCACATATCACATTAAGTCCAAATTATGGTTTCTGTCAGTGGACCAACCTCTGCAGAAAACGCTGGATTATGCATCAGCATACTGTGAGGATCTGGTCATTGTGATATCTAGCCATTTTGGTATATTTCAAAGTTACTGTTAAAACAAGTCATAGTTTACTGTATTTTGTGAAGCCATTAATGACAGATTGGTATTACTGTTCATCCATTAGGTAAAAAGAAGAGAAGAGGGCAATGATGGTGAAATGGAATGGATTATCTAAGGATAGCTGATGAATTCAGGGCAGAAGTGAGATTCAGACTTGTTTTCCTTCATTGATCAAACCTCTTATCCAACAAGTTCACCTTTAGCAAATAAAAACTACATTTGCAGCATAATCTTTTGCATGGTTAATCTGAAGCAACGCTCACTCGCTCTGCACTTATCCTAAATAAATATGCAACAGAATTATCAGCCAAATGCTGGAATTCACTAGCTGCAGCTCAAGGGTGGAAAATAATTTAGCTGTTCAGATGTTGCTGAACTAGCATTTCCAGCAACCATGGCAAATGGCTGGCGATTGGGAGTGATTGATTGTTCAGCAATATCGAGAAGGCCATAAATTTCTCATCTTTGATATGGCTGAGTTTTAAATAGACAATTATGAGGACAATCAACAGTGGAACAGCTTATCCCCAGAAATCGTGGGTGCTCCATCACTGGAGATTTTTAAGCAGAGACTGGACATTCACCTGTCTGAGATGGTATAGGTTCTCCTGCTTGAGCAGAGGGCTGGACTAGAAGACCTCCAAGGTCCCTTTCTATTCTATTCTATTCTATTCTATTCTATTCTATTCTATTCTATTCTACTCTACTCTACTCTACTCTACTCTACTCTACTCTACTCTACTCTACTCTACTCTACTCTACTCTATTGAGTTTTTTTCCCTGAATTTCATCTTAGGTGAGTTAAAACTATTCAGATAGTCCTTGACTTACGACCACAACTTGAGCCCAAAATTTCCATTGCTAAGCAAGGCAATTATAAGTTAGTTTTGCCCCATTTTATGACCTTTTATGCCACAATGTGTTAAGTGAATCACTGCAAGTTGTTAAGTGAATCATGCAGTCATTAAGCGAATCTGACTTCCCCCATTTACATTGCTTGCCGGAAGCTGGCTGGAAAGATTACAAATGGTAATCACACAAGCCTGGGACAATGCAACTATCATGAATACTTGCCAGTTGCCAAGTGCCTAAACTTTGACCAAGTGTGGCAACAGTCACAAGCAGGGAAAGTGGTCATAAATCACTTTTTTCAGTGCTATTGTCCCTAAACAAATGGTTGTAAGACGAGGACTACCTGCAAAGGCTGGTGGGTCTGTGCATCGACTTATTTAAAACTACCATGTCTGCACTACTAAAGTCCAGATGATCACTAGATGCAGGCAAGATGTTAGTTTTCTTTATCTCGTCCTGCTGGTGATCATTCCCGTTTTTTTGCAGCACAGATATGATAGTCCCAAAGGTGCTTTTTCATGAGGCAACTGGACTTTCTTGTTTTTCTTTTGAAAACGTTTCAGTTCTCATCCAAGAAGCTTCTTCAGCTCTGACTGGATGGTGGGGAATGGAAGGATTTATACTCCTTGCAGGCAGCTGGTCATTTGCATTCTTTTAGAGAGTCATTGAGGCCACCTGGAGGGCTTATCTGTGCCTTCAGGGTCACCTGAGTGGTGCAAATGGGTGCGGAGCCTTCTGGGAACTGCTGAAAAGATTGTGTTGTAAACTGGAGATAGATGATGTCATATCCTTCCTCCTCTCTTAATAATAATAATAATAATAAAAATAGTAATAGTAATAATAGTAAAGTTGGAAGGTACCTTGGAGGTCATCTAGTCCAACCCCTGCTCAGGCAGGAAGCCTTATACCATTTCGGACAAATGGCTATCCAGTCTCTTCAGTTTTGACATAGATGGCCTCTTTGACCCCTCTTTCAAACCAGCGTTCCTCTATGTCCAAAATGTGGATTTTGCTGTCTTTGAAAGAGTGGCCTTTGTCTTTCCTTTCCTTCAAAAGAAAAACAAGAAAGTCCAGTTGCCTCGTGAAAAAGCATCTTTGGGACAACGATGACCTGGACGATTGAGAATCTCCATACACATCGATATGGTAGCTTTAAAACCTGCTGAGACTCATTGGGCGAAAGGGTGAAAGAGATAAAAAAGGCAAAATAAATTCAAAGTTTTTGAATAAGAAGTAATATGCTCAACACAGAAAGACCTGAGCTGACATCCCATTTGACAGAAGATGAATCGCCGAGGTGACAATTGTTGCTAACTGCGATATATTTAGCCAGGTCTGATTAAACAACCCATGGCTTTATGACATGTGATCCTGGTAAATGAAGGAGAAATAAAAGTCTTGTAAGACTATGAGGTTGTCCAATGCCTGATCCTAGTGATACAAGGCTGATTCTATTAGAAAAGGACAAGTGGCATACAACTGGCCCCAAAGTAATTCTCTCTCAGCCCAACCCACAGGATTATTGTGAAGAAAATAGGGGGAAGGAAGTTATGCTAGATACGTTTGCTGGCTTGAGTTAGTTATAAAAAAAATAATAAAGGTGGGACATAAATAAATACATATAAACTCCATTCTTTGGTTTAATTCATTAAAAATTAAAACTGAATAAAAATGAACAATAGATAATTTAAAAAGGAGTTTTTAGCATTTTAATCAGTAGTTGCTGCCTCTAATTTCACCAAACAATTTAAAAAACAGGATTCCTCATAACAACATATCTATGAATATTCCAATTGCCCAAGAAATATTTCACTGACAGTGAAAAATCAGGGTTTATTTATGAAACGGAAATGTCACATATCATTCTTAATATTAAAAAATAGCAGCAAGCATGAAATAATTACTGGAGATAAAAAAGAGAAATTTAAAAAATGAGGGATTCCAACTTGCATCCAAGCAGTTGATAAGAATAGTTTACAATATAATTAAGACCGTAAAGAAAACCTCAGTTCAAAAGTTTTATTGCACTTGGCTGCCAGATGATCGATTAAAAAATATTCTAGTCAATGGTATCAAAAGCCACCAAGACTTCCATAAAACAGAATCTCATTCTCCCATCTAGTTTCTTGAATATTTCGTTCAGAACGCCAACCAAACAGTTAATAATAGCCCACTAGTAGAAAGTGGAAAGGGTGCCCAATTACAAAACAAAACAAAACTTTGCATTTTTTAGCTGGTATAGTTTGTAATTCAAAATATCGGCCTTCTTTCATTGAACTCCTTTTCCACTGTGTAAAGAAAAGAAATCCTTGAATTCACTGAACAACAGTATTCTTATTTGTTGTCCAATTTTCATTTCTGCTGAATAACTGGATAGTGTGTGTGTGTCTGCTAGGGGGAAAAAGTGCCTGGAACACATACATTTTCATTTAGCTTCTTTGTTCTCTGCCTTATTATGATTTCAACCAACCATGAACATTTCAATACCACCTGCACTTCCAACCTTTCAGTTTCCAGTCATTTTTGCTGTCTACTGTTCTCTGCTGACATTCCAAACCATATAATCTTTTGCAGGAGATCATGAAATAATCACGCTTATTCTCTGCTCTTCCAGTGACCACAGAATATTGTTTACTGTTTGATTAGTGTTAATTCTGATGTTAATCCCTTCTTGTATGAATGTTGACTGTTGGCAAGGAGATGTTCTGGGGTTTTGGTTTTTTTTATGCAATGCTTTGGATGCAGCATCCTCAGACTTCCTGCTGGCTTCCCCATTGACTTTGCTTATGGGAAGCTGACAGGGAGCATCAGGAGTCACTCTTCCTCCTCGTCCTCCTCCTCAGCTGACCTGGGGAACTGCCTGCCACTTTTCTGAGGGGAGGAGTGACAATGGAATGACCAAAGGTGGGCAAAAAGCAATGGGAATGTGAGTGACTCCCAACTTCCTACCAATTGACTTTGCTTGTGGGAAACTGGCAGGGAACATCGGAAATCACCCTTCCTTATCCTTGGCTGACTTGTGGAACTGCCTGCCACCTGCTGGAGGGAGGGGGAACAAAGAGAGTGCAGACCACAAGGGAAACTGCAACCCTACTCTCCATCCTGCCATGTCCCCAAGATCTCTCTCCCTCCAGGTAGGAAGAGACATCATCCATCAACCACTAGCACCCTCCAGCCAGCCCTACTTCACCAGTAAGCATCACTTCCTTGCCCTTCCCTCACCACGCGCTGTTTTAGGCTTGGTTCCAAAGCAGCCAATCTTCTCTTGCCTGTTGAGCCTCGACACCAGCTGATTGGATGCAGGTCCAAGAGGGAGGTGGGAAAGAAGGCAGATATATGACCCTCTTATCTTCCCTTGCTCAAGGCAATCCCCAGATTTCTGGGAAGTATATAACAGTTGGAAGGCTAGGTTGCGACTAAGGCAACCTAATGTCATTCCCATGGGTCCTGGCAGTCTATAACCCAGCCCATTTGAGTTACCTTGGTTTAACAATTATTGCCCTATACCTTCCAATTTTGCTCATCTGAAGGTTATAGACAAAGACATGAGCGTCTTTAAATGTGGATGTGCTTATATGGAAAGTGTATGGAAAGTGTATTCAAATGGGGTAAGTTGCTATTTGGAATGTTGGTATTGGAGCTTTATCTTTAGAGAAATGGTCTCTATCACGTTAAACTTGGGGTTGTTTTTTTTATTTGGTAACTTTAGGATATTGAGGCCATTTTATGCCTTTGAAATGGGATTTTGTTACAATTAAGCACTGAGATGTGGAATGTTGAGTTTAATACATATTAATTAAAATCTTACTGCTTTATTTGGTTCTTTCCCTGGTAAACAGAGTGAAAAATAAGGTTACTTATTTAGATTTGCCTATAGTGAAGAGATGGATTATGGGGAAGGAAGAGTTTTATATTTCTTAGCTAAGAGGAAGTGAAGAGAAGAACGTGGGAAGTTACTTTCTTAGGAGGGGACAATTTTTTTTTGTATTTTTTTAACCTCTTTTCTTTTCTCCTAATTTGTATCTTTTATGGTTTTATCTAAAACCTTTAATAAAATTACAAAAAAAAAAGATTCAGTTCTTCAGACAAGCAATGTTATGAGAACAATTGGGTGCAGCATTGATTCCTATGAGGTGAGACTATCAATCTGAAAGATTTCTTAGTTAAGCAAAAGACACAAACATGCAGACACAAACAAGCTTAAACCCTGCATGGACTCGATTTCTTCAATATTCAATATTCTATGCATCTCCACCAGCTCTCCTCCCCTCTTTGTCAGCCTCTTTTATAAAAATATAAAAGAGGAGGGGGAAACCTCCATATGGATTGAGCATTCAAGTCCAAGGGACTGGGTCTTGGCCAAATATAACAATGTCAACATTGTAGACATATTTCTTCAGGAAGAACATCTTAACATGTTGTTTTATTTGTGCACTTTACCTTGTGTTTCTAAACAACCGTGGAAGCTCTACTGAGCATAAGCATACATATCTTTTAAATAAAACAAAATGATAAATTTTTCATCATACCTTTTTTAACACATCTTGTCTTTCTCTTCCGGGTACAATCACAGAACAATCTCATCTTAAAACACTGAAATCTCTTGCTTCACAGGGAAAATACAAATGAAGACCAACCTCTTTTCAAACAATCATCTCCCCCATCTCTGTATTGATAAAATTTTCTTTTTCATTGGCAAAAACCTAATGTGCAATGACAATTACAGATAAACCTGGATCTTTGACCCTAAATGAGCCTGGAATTATGGTTGTAAATTGTGTCAGTTGTTAAGTGGGTCATCAGGTGACTTACTCAATGTTACCATTTTATTTTGGGTGGCGGATGTTAAGCGAATGTTGTAGTTGTTAATTCAAACCCATTGTCCACAATGGATGTTTTACCAGTCGTATGTTGAGGACTACCTGTTTAAGAACAATTTAAAAGATAGCCTATGGAAGTCAATAAAAAGAAACAACCTTATTTCATATTCAGTGATTGCCTATTTTTTGGGGGGGATTTATATTTCCTATCTATCAGGAGAATAATCATATATAATGAATACTAAAAATCTCCCTGCACTAAAACTTAGCTCCTGGGGGCTTCATGGATACATCCATGTAGTTTGCTTATCAATAAGAGCTTTGCAACTGCTTTCTTCTAAAAAAAAAAAAAAGTTCCCAGTATAACTTCCATCCTGGTACTGCCTCATGGTCTCCCATACAAATGCTAACGAGATCAAATGTTTGTCTGTCTACTTATTGATCTATCCATCGTGTCACAAGGAGCTGCTACATAAATTCAATTATTTTGTCTGTTACATTCTCTTTCTCTTTTTGCATCAGTTCTCACTGAAACTATGCTTCAGAAACATGGAAACGATCCACTTCAGAATGAGTTGATATTTCTTTGATTTCAACTAATAAATTCAGTGTGTGCTAAATGATTACCTGGAGCCTACCATTTGCATTTTTAATGATTGTCAGAGTTTTTTTGCATTTCTCTCACTGAGAATGGAATATTCATCAGCAGCTCTGGATAGCAAGCCACCATCAATCAGGTTCTGAATCTTNGTGGAATTTCAGAGAATCAAATTGAGTCATTGGCTTCCTGGTGATTCACTGATGCCACTCGATGTACATGTTTTTTCCATTTTAAATTCAGTACAGCAATTGCTTATAAAGCCACCTAACAGACAGCTGGCAGCTACTTTGTACTTAATATCTTATCGCGGTACTGAGTTCTCTCTGCCTGTCAAATATAGACAAAAAACCAATTTTTCTCTGCAGGTGGCGAGGAAGTATGTACATTCTCAGCTCAGAATGCTGTTTCACGCCTGCCACAGTCACACCTAGATCCACAGGTGTTGTCCTTTGACCAGCATATTTAATTAAAAATTGCCGATATTGGAAAGAGGCACGAACAGACACATAAAATGCACGAGAAAGCAAAGCTTTGATAAATGGAAGAGGAGGACTTACGGCTTGAAGACAGAATTTCACTCTGATGGTCATTCTCCATCCAACCATTAGACAACACTGCCTAATGTAGTTTCTATATTTTTAACTAAGTGTTCCAGGCATAATTGATCCCAGCTTCATAAATATAATCACTGCCAGATTCTTGTTAACTTTGTAACAAGCTGGATGTTTCGATTCAAGTTGGAAAAGAGACTATTTTTATATTTTTAAAAATGATGGATCATATCTTACATGTTTGTTTACCCAGCCAGTTACCTGAAACCTGCAGGATGTTTAGAAGAGATGAATTGATATTTATACCTAAAGATCTGCAGCATTTTCCATGACGGAAAGTTTAAAAGCTAAAACATATGCTAAAATATATTTGGTGGACATGGATTTTTTTCCCTTACAGACCAGTATAGCTTACTTTCTTACATACCTTCCTCATACTACTTTGAGGAACAGATTTAAATGGGCACAATAGATTTTAATTATCTAAAAGACTGTTAGTTATTAATACACTTCTACAACGCTAATAATGGCACTTCACAGCATAAGCAACAGCAACAAAGAGCTAAATTCTTCTCTGGAGAAATCAGCAATCTGAAGTACATTGCCTTCACTCTTTGGAGGAAAGAGGGATATAGAATATAGTAGACATATAATAATAAGCTTAATAATATATACATTCATGAGCAAAAACAATTAATACAATTCTTCTATAAACTGAAACTTTCTAGTTCTATTATCAGACAAATCTCATCATGCCAGTCACTGCCCAAAAATTATGTGATTTATTTTTTATTTGATGTATGTGGCTGCCACCAGATAGAACGATGCTAACCTAGTACATTCAACCTACTTTATTGAATTTATGAAGACTAAGAAGGAAAAACACTGAGGTTTTAACAGAATAATAGAGCTGGAAGGGACCTTAGAGATTTTCTAGTCCAGCCCCCTGCTCAAGCAGAAAACCCTACACCAGGCATGTCAAACTCGCGAAGTCACGTGATGTCGCATGACGTATCAGAGCTTTTTTGCCTTTGCCGGCAATGGGGTGGGCGCGGCTCCGGTATGATGAAACCAGCCTGTGGGCCAGCAGTTTGGCACCCCTGCCCTATACCATTTCAGACAAATGGTTGTGCAATCTCTTCTTAAAAACCTCAGTGTTGGAGCACCCACAACTTCAGGAGGCAAGTTGTTCCACTGATTGTTTTAGCTGTCAAGAAATTTCTCCTTAGTTTTAGGTTGCTTCTGTCCTTGATTAGTTTCCATCCATTGCTTCTTGTCCTGCCTTCAGGTGCCTTGGAGAATAGGTTGACTCCCTCTTCTTTGTTGCAGCCCCTTAGATATTGGAACACTGCTATCATGTCATCCCTAGTCCCTCTTTTAATTAAACTAGACACACTCAATTCCTACAATAGTTCTTTGTATGTTTTAGTCTCCAGTCCTCCAATCATCTTTGTTGCTCTTCTCTGAATTCTCTCTCAACATTTTTTTATACCGTGGCGACCAAAACTGGGTGCAATATTCTAAGTGCGGTCTTACCAAAGCATTATAAAGTATTTTTTTAAAGGCTCATTAAAGACAAGATGTGAACATATCATTGTGGGAGTAAAATAAATTTGGCTGCAATAATGGACTTTCTTTTATACTATCTGAGAGTCTAATTTTTTTCTCCTGAAAATGCCATGCATTTTGATAGCCCAAATGATATGCATGAGGGACTAAAACAATCAACTAAGAATTATACAGTATCACTTTTCATCAACACTCTAGATAAAATAACAAAATAATATAGTTTTGTAGGCTTTTCAAGTGTTTCAAGTATTTAACACTGAATGTGTTCACGTATCACATTAAGTCCAAATTATGGTTTCTGTCAGTGGACCAACCTCTGCAGAAAACGCTGGATTATGCATCAGCATACTGTGAGGATCTGGTCATTGTGATATCTAGCCATTTTGATATATTTCAAAGTTACTGTTAAAACAACTCATAGTTTATTGTATTTTGTGAAGCCATTAATGACAGATTGGTATTACTGTTCATCCATTAGGTAAAAAGAAGAGAAGAGGGCAATGATGGTGAAATGGAATGGATTATCTAAGGATAGCTGATGAATTCAGGGCAGAAGTGAGATTCAGACTTGTTTTCCTTCATTGATCAAACCTCTTATCCAATAAGTTCACCTTTAGCAAATAAAAACTACATTTGCAGCATAATCTTTTTCATGGTTAATCTGAAGCAATGCTCACTCGCTCTGCACTTATCCTAAATAAATATGCAACAGAATTATCAGCCAAATGCTGGAATTCACTAGCTGCAGCTCAAGGGTGGAAAATAATTTAGCTGTTCAGATACTGCTGAACTAGCATTTCCAGCAACCATGGCAAATGGCCATGCTAGCTGGTGATTGGGAGTGATTGATTGTTCAGCAATATCGAGAAGGCCGTAAATTTCTCATCTTTGATATGGCTGAGTTTTAAATAGACAATTATGAGGACAATCAACAATGGAACAGCTTATCCCCAGAAATCGTGGGTGCTCCATCACTGGAGATTTTTAAGCAGAGACTGGACATTCACCTGTCTGAGATGGTATAGGTTCTCCTGCTTGAGCAGAGGGCTGGACTAGAAGACCTCCAAGGTCCCTTCCTATTCTATTCTATTCTATTCTATTCTATTCTATTCTATTCTATTCTATTCTATTCTATTCTATTCTATTCTATTCTATTCTTACTCTACTCTATTAAGTTTTTCCCCCTGAATTTCAGCTTAGGTGAGTTAAAACTATTCAGATAATCCTCGACTTACGACTACAACTTGAGCCCAAAATTTCCATTGCTAAGCAAGACAATTATAAGTTAGTTTTGCCCCATTTTATGACCTTTTATGCCACAATGTGTTAAGTGAATCACTGCAAGTTGTTAAGTGAATCATGCAGTCATTAAGCGAATCTGACTTCCCCCATTTACATTGCTTGCCGGAAGCTGGCTGGAAAGATTACAAATGGTAATCACACAAGCGTGGGACAATGCAACTTGCCAATTGCCAAGTGCCTAAACTTTGATCAAGTGTGGCAACAGTTGCAAGCAGGGAAAGTGGTCATAAATCACTTTTTTCAGTGCTATTGTCACTAAACAAATGGTTGTAAGACGAGGACTACCTGCAAAGGCTGGTGGGTCTGTGCATCGACTTATTTAAAACTACCATGTCTGCACTACTAAAGTCCAGATGATCACTAGATGCAGGCAAGATGTTAGTTTTCTTTATCTCGTCCTGCTGGTGATCATTCCCGTTTTTTGCAGCAGCACAGATATGATAGTCCCAAAGGTGCGACTTCCGGTGGCAGGCGCCTTCGCTGGACGCAGCTGATTGCTGCTCCCGCCTGTTTCCGCGTAAAAGCCGTTTTGACAGCCTGCACCAGCTGTCAAACGGCTTGATACCTTTCCCCTGGGCATAGGGGGATAGGTGAGCTGCCCGAGGTAGGAGTTGAGTTCCCGAGTCGTCCCTTGTGGACGATGTAGGTGAGAACTCCTCCGGAGCCCCGGGCTTCTCCGCGATCCAAGACGCCTTCGCCGTAGCGAAGCTAGAAGCCGCCGCCACCGCTGCAACTTAAAGACAACTGTGAGTTTGCCGTGTAAGCAGACGAACCGACCCTGGAAGTCTGTTTTGTAATTTATGGACTATACTCTAACTTGGATAATATGTTCTTCCCTGCATTTGAGTTGGAATGAGGGAAAGTGAACTTAAAATGGCGATGGCTTGATACTTTTCAGCAAGAAGTGAAAGTGATTTCCGGTTTGAACTTTTGTTACTTTTAACTGGCGCATTATCTGCTTTGGCTGAATTGCCTATAAGACTTTTTAACAAATTGGACTATATTGCAAATATGGCTTCGAAAAAAACCGCGCCTTCGATTGTAAAATATACATCTCCGATGACCCAGACACCTCAGTCAACTTCAAAAACTTCCCACCCGTCACACCCTCCATATTCTTCGTCCCCACCGCCCTCCGGCAAAGAGCTGCAGGATTTGATGGCTGCAACTATTAAGCAAATGACCGAGATGTTTCAAGAGATGGATGTTAAAATGCAAAATAGATTTGATCAACTATCGCAGCAACAATTGGATTTATCACAACAACGGCAAGATTTAGCACAGAAGCAGGATGATTATTGTGCGAATGTGGCAACTGCTTTTAAAGGTTTGGCGGACTATGTGGATGCAATAGCAGAAAGGGTGGAACAGAATGAGCAAAAAGCAGAAGGAAGTGATCATAGACTTGAGCTTGTAGAGGAGAGTCTGGAAAATGTTAAGAGTGATGTGCTGATCGCCCAATTTCGT
>NW_015386408.1:171843-195110 GCF_001527695.2 Protobothrops mucrosquamatus
AAGATGGATTGTTTATATTCAAAATAAGCATAGAATGGTGGAATATAATTTAGGCTTTTAGATAATTTGTTTTCTTTTTTTATATATTTCACCTACTTATGTAGAATAATATTTTGTGGAGTTAGGGATATTAATAGTAGTTTACTTTTAGTTGAATAGTATCCTGGGATTAGGTTTGGGAAGTCCGGGGGTGGGGGGTAGGGTTTTTACATTGTGATGTATTTGTGATGTGTTTCTTTTTATGATGAAAATAATAAAAATTTATATTTGGAGATAGTCCCAAAGGTGCTTTTTCATGAGGCAACTGGACTTTCTTGTTTTTCTTTTGAAAACGTTTCAGTTCTCATCCAAGAAGCTTCTTCAGCTCTGACTGGATGGTGGGGAATGGAAGGATTTATACTCCTTGCAGGCAGCTGGTCATTTTCATTCTTTTAGAGAGTCATTGAGGCCACCTGGAGGGCTTATCTGTGCCTTCAGGGTCACCTGAGTGGTGCAAATGGGTGCGGAGCCTTCTGGGAACTGCTGAAAAGATTGTGTTGTAAACTGGAGATAGATGATGTCATATCCTTCCTCCTTTCTTAATAATAATAATAATAATAATAATAATAATAATAATAATAATAATAATAATAATAAAGTTGGAAGGGACCTTGGAGGTCATCTAGTACAAACCCCTGCTCAGGCAGGAAGCCCTATACCATTTCGGACAAATGGCTATCCAGTCTCTTCAGTTTTGACATAGATGGCCTCTTTGACCCCTCTTTCAAACCAGCCTTCCTCTATGTCCAAAATGTGGATTTTGCTGTCTTTGAAAGAGTGGCCTTTGTCTTTCCTTTCCTTCAAAAGAAAAACAAGAAAGTCCAGTTGCCTCGTGAAAAAGCATCTTTGGGACAACGATGACCTGGACGATTGAGAATCTCCATAGACACCGATATGGTAGCTTTAAAACCTGCTGAGACTCATTGGGCGAAAGGGTGAAAGAGATAAAAAGGCAAAATAAATTCAAAGTTTTTGAGTAAGAAGTAATATGCTCAACACAGAAAGACCTGAGCTGACATCCCATTTGACAGAAGATGAATTGCCGAGGTGATAATTGTTGCTAACTGCGATATATTTAGCCAGGTCTGATTAAACAACCCATGGCTTTATGACATGTGATCCTGGTAAATGAAGGAGAAATAAAAGTCTTGTAAGACTATGAGGTTGTCCAATGCCTGATCCTCAGTGATACAAGGCTGATTCTATTAGAAAGGGACAAGTGGCATACAACTGGCCCCAAAGTAATTCTCTCTCAGCCCAACCCACAGGATTATTGTGAGGAAAATAGGGGCAAGGAAGTTATGCTAGATACGTTTGCTGGCTTGAGTTATTTATAAAAAAATAACAAAGGTGGGACATAAATAAATACATATAAACTCCATTCTTTGGTTTAATTCATTAAAAATTAAAACTGAATAAAAATGAACTGAATAGATAATTTAAAAAGGAGTTTTTAGCATTTTAATCAGTAGCTGCTGCCTCTAATTTCACCAAACAATTTAAAAAACAGGATTCCTCATAACAACATATCTATGAATATTCCAATTGCCCAAGAAATATTTCACTGACAGTGAAAAATCAGGGTTTATTTATGAAACGGAAATGTCACATATCATTCTTAATATTAAAAAATAGCAGCAAGCATGAAATAATTACTGGAGATAAAAAAGAGAAATTTAAAAAATGAGGGATTCCAACTTGCATCCAAGCAGTTGATAAGAATAGTTTACAATATAATTAAGACCAAAAGAAAACCTCAGTTCAAAAGTTTTATTGCACTTGGCTGCCAGATGATCGATTAAAAAATATTCTAGTCAATGGTATCAAAAGCCACCAAGACTTCCATAAAACAGAATCTCATTCTCCCATCTAGTTTCTTGAATATTTCGTTCAGAACGCCAACCAAACAGTTAATAATAGCCACTAGTAGAAAGTGGAAAGGGTGCCCAATTACAAAACAAAGCAAAACTTTGCATTTTTCAGCTGGTATAGTTTGTAATTCAAAATATCGGCCTTCTTTCATTGAACTCCTTTTCCACTGTGTAAAGAAAAGAAATCCTTGAATTCATTGAACAACAGTATTCTTATTTGTTTTCCAGTTTTCATTTCTGCTGAATAACTGGATAGTGTGTGTGTGTCTGCTAGGGGGAAAAAAGTGCCTGGAACACATACATTTTCATTTAGCTTCTTTGTTCTCTGCCTTATTATGATTTCAACCAACCATGAACATTTCAATACCACCTGCACTTCCAACCTTTCAGTTTCCAGTCATTTTTGCTGTCTACTGTTCTCTGCTGACATTCCAAACCATATAATCTTTTGCAGGAGATCATGAAATAATCACGCTTATTCTCTGCTCTTCCAGTGACCACAGAATATTGTTTACTGTTTGATTAGTGTTAATTCTGATGTTAATCCCTTCTTGTATGAATGTTGACTGTTGGCAAGGAGATGTTCTGGGGTTTTGGTTATTTTTATGCAATGCTTTGGATGCAGCATCCTCAGACTTCCTGCTGGCTTCCCCATTGACTTTGCTTATGGGAAGCTGACAGGGAGCATCAGAAGTCACTCTTCCTCCTCGTCCTCCTCCTCAGCTGACCTGGGGAACTGCCTGCCACTTTTCTGAGGGGAGGAGTGACAATGGAATGACCACAGGTGGGCAAAAAGCAATGGGAATGTGAGTGACTCCCAACTTCCTACCAATTGACTTTGCTTGTGGGAAACTGGCAGGGAACATCGGAAATCACCCTTCCTTATCCTTGGCTGACCTGTGGAACTGCCTGCCACCTGCTGGAGGGAGGGGGAACAAAGAGAGTGCAGACCACAAGGGAAACTGCAACCCTACTCTCCATCCTGCCATGTCCCCAAGATCTCTCTCCCTCCAGGTAGGAAGAGACATCATCCATCAACCACTAGCACCCTCCAGCCAGCCCTATTTCACCAGTAAGCATCACTTCCTTGCCCTTCCCTCACCACACGCTGTTTTAGGCTTGGTTCCAAAGCAGCCAATCTTCTCTTGCCTGTTGAGCCTCGACACCAGCTGATTGGATGCAGGTCCAAGAGGGAGTTGGGAAAGAGGGCAGTTATATGACACTCTTATCTTCCCTTGCTCAAGGCAATCCCCAGGTTTCTGGGAAGTATATAACAGTTGGAAGGCTAGGTTGTGACTAAGGCAACCTAATGTCATTCCCATGGGTCCTGGCAGTCTATAACCCAGCCCATTTGAGTTACCTTGGTTTAACAATTATTGCCCTATACCTTCCAATTTTGCTCATCTGAAGGTAATAGACAAAGACATGAGCGTCTTTAAATGTGGATGTGCTTATAGGTGAGAGTAGAGATATGGAAAGTGTATTCAAATGGGGTAAGTTGCTATTTGGAATGTTAGTATTGGAGCTTTATCTTTAAAGAAATGGTCTCTATCATGTTAAACTTGGGGTTGTTTTTTTTTTATTTGGTAACTTTAGGATATTGAGGCCATTTTATGCCTTACAATTAAGCACTGAGATGTGGAATGTTGAGTTTAATACATATTAATTAAAATCTTATTGCTTTATTTGGTTCTTTCCCTGGTAAACAGAGTGAAAAATAAGGTTATTTATTTAGATTTGCCTATAGTGAAGAGATGGATTATGGGAAGGAAAAGTTTTATATTTCTTAGCTAAGAGGAAGTGAAGAGAAGAACGTGGGAAGTAACTTTCTTAGGTATTTTTTTTAACCTCTTTTCTTTTCTTCTAATTTGTATCTTTTATGGTTTTATCTAAAACCTTTAATAAAATTACCAAAAAAAAGATTCAGTTCTTCAGACAAGCAATGTTATGAGAACAATTGGGTGAAGCATTGATTCCTATGAGGTGAGACTATCAATCTGAAAGATTTCTTAGTTAAGCAAAAGACACAAACATGCAGACACAAACAAGCTTAAACCCTACATGGACTCGATTTCTTCAATATTCAATATTCTATGCATCTCCACCAGCTCTCCTCCCCTCTTTGTCAGCCTCTTTTATACAAATATAAAAGAGGAGGGGGAAACCTCCATATGGATTGAGCATTCAAGTCCAAGGGACTGGGTCTTGGCCAAATATAACAATGTCAACATTGTAGACATATTTCTTGAGGAAGAACATCTTAACATGTTGTTTTATTTGTGCACTTTACCTTGTGTTTCTAAACAACCGTGGAAGCTCTGCTGAGCATAAGCATACATATCTTTTAAATAAAACAAAATGATAAATTTTTCATCATACCTTTTTTAACACATCTTGTCTTTCTCTTCCGGGCACAATCACAGAACAATCTCATCTTAAAACACTGAAATCTCTTGCTTCACAAGGAAAATACAAATGAAGACCAACCTCTTTTCAAAGAATCATCCCCCCCATCTCTGTATTGATAAAATTTTCTTTTTCATTGGCAAAAACCTAATGTGCAATGACAATTACAGATAAACCTGGATCTTTGACCCTAAATGAGCCTGGAATTATGGTTGTAAATTGTGTCGGTTGTTAAGTGGGTCATCAGGTGACTTACTCAATGTTACCATTTTATTTTGGGTGGCGGATGTTAAGCGAATGTTGTAGTTGTTAATTCAAACCCATTGTCCACAATGGATGTTTTACCAGTCGTATGTTGAGGACTACCTGTTTAAGAACAATTTAAAAGATAGCCTATGGAAGTCAATAAAAAGAAACAACCTTATTTCATATTCAGTGATTGCCTATTTTTGGGGGGGGGATTTATATTTCCTATCTATCAGGAGAATAATCATATATATTGAATACTAAAAATCTCCCTGCACTAAAACTTAGCTCCTGGGGGCTTCATGGATACATCCATGTAGTTTGCTTATCAATAAGAGCTTTGCAACTGCTTTCTTCTAAAAAAAAAAAAAAGTTCCCAGTATAACTTCCATCCTGGTACTGCCTCATGGTCTCCCATACAAATGCTAATGAGATCAAATGTTTGTCTGTCTACTTATTGATCTATCCATCGTGTCACAAGGAGCTGCTACATAAATTCAATTATTTTGTCTGTTACATTCTCTTTCTCTTTTTGCATCAGTTCTCACTGAAACTATGTTTCAGAAACGACCTTTGCTAGGTGAAGTCTTACTCAACTATAAAGAAACTAAAGTTGATTATTTAAGTCACACACGATTTACTAATGGACCTCGGATGGTAAACGTAAAAATTACTAACAGTCTCAAAAAAACGTAAAGAGAGTGACTCTTACCTTATAAGTAGTCGTCGAGACCTATCGTTCGGTGGTAGTTAGTCCAAGACTTAGAAGGCAACTCCCATATATGCTCCTTTTGGTGTTGACCCAATAACATCCAATTCTTTTCTTTAGTCTCCTAAACCACTTCTGACAAACCTTGCCAAGAAAATTGCAGGGACTTGTCCAAGCAGTCCACAAGAATCAAACCCCACTGAATGAAAAAAAAAAGTACTAGGAACTTAAGTATTGCATCAACTTACACTTAAATCTGCTGTAGAAAACATTTAGAAAATGATTTAAAATGTGAAAAAAAAATTAAACCAAGCAAATGCACCTGCATTGTTACCATCTTTTTTTCAATAGAATAGAATTTCTTTATTTTTAGAAGGCAGAAAATATAGCTTTGATTAGTAAGTCAGTGATTTACTAATAATTAAACAATGACTTAATCAGTGTTACTCAACATTTTGCACATTGTTTACTGTATTTTTTTCAAGGAAGACAAATGAGTATCACAGTAGGCAGGGGAAGAATAATCAAGATGTAGTAATTGTGGTCTACTGTCCAACATTTAATCATGAAAAAAACTTGCCAAATTTAGCAAGAATATCCCCTAAAAATTCCTTCATTGGCTGGCGTCCTATAATAGTAATAACATGTATGTTTGCCTGAAATTGAAGGGGCTTAGTTTTGATCACATAAGAATAGATCATCTTGTACATTTGTTATATTTATATTGTATTCACACGCTGATTTGAATGCACAGATAAATCAGGATAGAATGCTACGCTTGTGTGTCTCAACAATGAAAACTCCTGGGAACATGAGTGAGCATTTAGTTGTTGGCTGTTCCATGAAAGGCACATCTGTACTGCTATTGTAATCACTTGGGACTACAACAGAAAAACAATATAAAACTTATGCATCAGTAAAAATAACTCCTCTTAAATATGAAAATAAAATAAAAGCAAGAGTACCATCTCCCATGAAACAAACTTATCTAGATAATCAAGGAAGAACCTTCTAAGTGTGATACCAATGAATCACAATTGGCATATACCTATTAATTACTGTGAACATAATTTTCCAGAATTCAGAAATAAAGCAATTAGAGATTTAAACAAATGTTTGTCACCAATTCCCTTGGGATCATACATTTGAAAGAAAATGTATTATACAAATATTTTGGTAGTTTGAAGGGGTTGTTTAATTAGATATTTCTTCTTCCTGATAGCTCTGGAATCTATCTATGATAGATACCATAACTATCCATGATAGATTCCATACTTCAATACACGGAATATTCAGCTGAAAACTGCTCTCACTTTCTTGTGGAGACAGCAAATCTGTGCTGATGCATAAATGCTCAAAGGCAGCTGTGATTCAGGCAGCTAACTGACCTCTGGGACATCAAGATGCACATGGCTGAGATAGAGAGAAGTCAAGGCCATAAATCCTAAGGCAAATGCTTCAAAAATAGCAAATGAATATTTGACTGTTTTCCAGGATTCATTTTTAAATATCGATTTCTTTTCATTGCATTCCAGATAATATCTTGCTCTGACTGATTCAAGCCCTTCTATCAAAGATAGATAGTTAGAAAAGGTAGATTTTACCAATGTGTGAAAGCACCGATGACAGTGTAGCCGGAAGGAAATAGTTAAACCCTAGGAACAGGACAGTTAAGGCTGAAATAACTGAATTTATGGATACACATAAATACATCCAGACAGCAGCTCTATAAGAATGGGCAAAAATAATGCCTTTGATTAAAAAGAAATAACATTGGTGTTATTTGTTTCACATTCCCAAGCATTCAGCGAGGAAATTTTTAAAAAGCATGAAGAAAAATAAGACTCCCCCATGCACACACACACACACACACACACACACTGCCACACTGAAAATCCTTATTGACATCAGCAGAATATTTGTGAAGTGAGGATGTGTTGAGTTTGTAGTTTCTGATTCTACCAAGCCTCCTGGGCTCAGGGACCAAGTCTTAATTATTTATTAAACCAAGATACGGCTCAAGATCTAGCAATTTAAAGAGTTTAAAGGGATTACTAGTTAGAATGGGGTAGGGTGGGGAGGAAGCAGGAAAGCTTTACATACAATCAGTCAAAAGAAGGCCCAACCTTTTTTAAAAAATCTTTTTGCAAATCTCTTCCATGGAGAAAAATGTCATAATCGTAGCTATGGTATTTCCAACTCATAATTCAGAACTAAAGCTTTCTCTTTGCCTAGCATCCAACAGGAAAGAAATCAACAGAGAAAATGAATGGAAGATGTATCAGACCAGTTAATAAATACAGTCTTGGTATCATTCATCATAATGGAATGTCTTTGGTCTGGTGATCCTCTCTTTTATAACGCCAGGTGTCAACGCTATGACAATGTATGTCAGTCGCTCTGTCAACTGAGAATCAGCAGCCATTTTTACTTTTGCTTCTAACGTGCCTTTTCTCTTCTTTTAGAGTTCAGATGTAGAAGGGGGGATGCTTGAGGGTTTAGCTCAGTGATGGCGAACCTTTTAGAGACCGAGTGCCCAAACTGCAACCCAAAACCCACTTATGCCTCGTCAGGTGCCGGGTGGGTGTGGCCCATTGGGTGGGCGTGGCCCATTGCATGGGCGTGGCTGTGGTGGTAACAGCAGACTGGGTGGGACTAAAAAGTTCAATCAATCAATTCCAACTTTGCAAGATCTTTTTTTTCCCAGCGAGAAGTTGAAATTGACTGATTGATTGAACCTTTTTTTTTTTTTTGCACACGGCGGCGGAGGCCTAAAGCGAAAAGGTTTTATAAAACCCAGCTGAAGGCCTAGGATTGGGGCGACGGTGCGCGTGCCCACAGAGAGGGCTCTGAGTGCCGCTTCTGGCACCCGTGCCATAGGTTTGCCACCACTGGTTTAGCTAGTCATAACAATGTAGAAGTGTGGGAACTCAAGGACATGGTCTGATAAGGTTTTGGCACAGGTCTTGCGTTAATTGGGGAATGTGATTTATGACAGCGTTTGTGGGGTGGGAATTGCGACTTGTTACTTTGTGTCTGGGGGGAGGGAATCTCAGTTTTGGGTTTAACTATGTAAGTGCTGATACTTTGTTTCCTAATAAAATGTTCCTTAAGGAAGAATTCTTGCCTTGAAATTCTTTTACTGGTTTCATCTATCAGAAACATGACATTAGGTTTCCTCAAGTGCAGAATACTCAGTGCAGCTCTGAGTTGAATTAAAAGTGCACCAATCTACAATCTGCTAAAGAAGGATCAGAAGCAATCCTTAGTCATGACCTCAGTGCCAGTTTATGCTAAGTCACAGTTCAGTGCAGGAGTTGTGCACCTGACACAAAGGAAATTTGTTCCTGAAATTCTACATAAAGCCAGAAAGGTGATAAAAACATCTGATTAATCTTTGTAGTCAGTCAGAATCATTTGCAATCACAGCAAACGTAAGGCTGGTGGGAGTTATTAAGCATTTTGGTAGAGGGAAGGGCTCAAAGCAAGAGTTTATTGAGGCAACATTGCAGGCAGATTCATTCACAATTTAGATTATCCAACTTCTTTAGCTGCTGCTGAGAATCCATTGCTGGACTGAAATTCCCCTTTCTTCCCTTAAGCCATCTTCTTTTATCACTGTTTGACTGAGTTCCTTTACTCCTTTATTTCTATCAGAGAAAGGGCACAAAATCCTCCTCAAGTTGAAGTGTGGGTTGGGGAAGTAACTAAAAAGCAATGAAGACAAAGAACTAGGAAAGCAGAGGTTGAAGGAGCTATAGCTTATGACGATATCATTAGGTGATAAATGTTAAGCTCTCTGCACAAACAGTATAGAGGATGCTGCATAATTCGCTTTAAATTACTGAGGTCTAATAGGAATATAGTGTGGGAAGTCAGAGCCCCAGAGAAGGAAATATTAAAAGGGCAGAAAAATATATTTCCTCAAAAGTATTTTAAAAAGCAGAAACCAACTTTGGCTCCAAATCTATCAGAGACGGGGTTCGTTCTGGATCGGGGTATGTTTACGTCTACATTTTGGTAGTCTTTCAACTTCGGTCTCGTTAGTTCTTCTGTTTCTCTTAATCTGCATGCCCCACCCAAACTCTAGGAGTCATTAGCCCCATCACCTGGGAAGCAGGATATGATAATAGGATTAAACCACAGATATCAAGGCCTAGAAAAGCACTCATAAATATCCTCAAGGTTCATGCCACAGGAACAGGAAACTATTCCAAACAGGGCTAGAGGGGGTATAAAAACCTTCTACCCATGTGCTCAGTCTCTTTCTTCTCTCCTCTGCTCTTTTCTGAAGAACCATCTTTCTGCTTCTGCAATAAATTGTAACCTTCTTCCCAAAGCAGTCGCCATGTTGCTTATTTATCCCCGGCTTGGATGAACCAGGATGAAGACTTACTTCTATCAATAGGATACGCTATACCAAAGTTCACTCAATCA
Source organism: Protobothrops mucrosquamatus (assembly GCF_001527695.2). Taxonomy (NCBI): domain Eukaryota; kingdom Metazoa; phylum Chordata; class Lepidosauria; order Squamata; family Viperidae; genus Protobothrops; species Protobothrops mucrosquamatus. Next base: position 181,552 of record NW_015386408.1, read on the forward strand.
AGAAAGGAGGTCAAGTGTATTTAGCCTCCCCATTTTCTGAAGGCCACCAGATGTCATCGGATGACATGGTGATATCATGGAAAGGGCATGATTAATTTTTTGTGGTCTTTTGGGGGGAGGGCAATTTAAGAGTGAAGATGGAATCAGAAGGTCTCTGGGAGGAAAGCCACTACAAGTCCCATCCTTAACCTTCTTAAACCCCAAGCACAAATTGAACATGCACTGTTAAATTTGGTGGGATGCTCTGGCATTGACTAGAGACTCACACGATCCATTCCTGATCAAACACAACACCGTCTGCTCACCATCTTTTTTTTAATTTATAGTATCAGGTTTAAAAGTGGAATCTGCTAAATGCAAAACACCTTCCAGGCACATAGCTCTCAGACATAAAATAACTTCTTCAGGTCACTAATAATTGATATAATTAAATAAATGAGCAATTTTTCATCGGTTGGAACAGCACAATTGATATCAGTGTGTGCGCTTTTTTTTAGCGCAAACAGCACAGGAATAATAAACTCATCAGAAAGGAGGGGATTTTAAACCTAGTTTTCCTCACATCATTGATTAAAAATTAGGTTAGATAAGCCTATCTAAGATGTAATGTGTCATTTGGTTTTCTCCTCACTGAAAATCATAATGACTTTAGTTCACTGCATGCTACTGAATTTTGGCAATGTGGTCTTAGGTAGGGATAGGTTCTGCAAACAAACAAACAAACAAACAAACAAACAAACAAATAAATAATCTTAAAGCTTCCTGTATGTAGGGATAGGTTCTGCAAATGAATGAATAGATAGATAGATAGATAGATAGATAGATAGATAGATAGATAGATAGATAGATAGATAGATAGATAGATAGATGATCTTAAAGCTTCCTGTCAAACAATTCCTATGGACATCATGATTCTACAGTCAAGAATAGTTTTAACAGATGACTCAATTTTTTTTAAAAAAATAAATCCTTGCTTTATTTCCATTTTTTTCTTTCTAAACTTGAGCCCTTAGCTGTGTTGAATGTTTACAGATTTTCTCCCTCCCTCCCTCCCTCCCCCCCTCTGTGTGTGTAAGATACAAGATAGGAATTCTGGGAATTGTATCCAATACCTCTGGAGAGCACCAGATGAGGAATATTCTAGTCAACAGGAAGAACTTAATTAGCCTGCAGCCCTCTGTGGACTTAAAGGAGCATCCAAAGAGCTAAGCTCTGCAGAGACTGGCATGGATGGTCTTATCCCCTTTATACTTGCATCCTCATATTTGCAAGACCTGTACACAAACCCTTGTTAACATATACTTTAATTGTTTTTATTTATTATTGGTCATTCTCAAATGGTTTGTTAGGGTCCATTTCTGTTGTTAAAAATCACAAACATTTGGCTACTGGCGACACATGCAGTTTTTAACATCAGTCACTAATAAAAGAAAAGAGAAATATTCCTGCATTTTTTTCATGAATTATATCTTTCTCCTCCTATTTTAGCACACAGTGGTCCAGAGCACTTCTATATGATAAATTAAAAGGAGAAACTAAATCATAATAAAGAAGTCCACCATGACATTTAATATCCTCCTCTGGAATTGCCTAAAAATAGAATAGTTTTGCTTTGTCCATACTGTATCTAAAACTGTTAGATCAGACATCTATTGATGCCCAGAAAATGCAAATAAATTTTAAATTATAATATGTGTAACTTGTCTCATCCATCTTCTCAGTATCTTAATTCTGAGCAGAGGTAGAACGTTGGGAGATATTTAGGAATTTGGGGAGATTAATTTAGGAACTTAAATTCTGAAAAGACTGGGAAGAGTAACCGAGGCCTTGCATCGGTAGTTTCATAAGTGACAGTGATCAATAAGATGACAAAAGGGAGAAGAGAGCAGACCCTCTTACAGCAGAGATGCTGAGTAATAGCTTTGGGGACAGTCACATACGTGTAACACAGTCACTGAATTAGATTACCAAACAGAAGATCATAAGCACTAGTTTATATATGTCTACAATTTCTTAGTCAGAAAGCTTCTTTTTGTACATATATGGTTCTTTCATGAATCAAGACAAAAGCTTCTGTGTTTCAGCAAAAATATCAATTAGGTTCTGTCATCTTTAAATTATAACTAAAAGCAAGTGGGGCCAAGAAAATGAGCAATGCAGAAGGAGAGCTGCAATACAGGGAGTGGATTGTTAATTAACAAATCAAACTATATTTAAACATTGATATCCCCCATTCCCATTTTAGCTTGTCCATTTACAGAAAATATTATCAGCGAAGCACTGTTCATAATTTGGGGGGTGGGGTGGGGAATAAGAAAAGAAGAAGGGATATAAAAAAATACAGATTGTATCGGTCAGTTTCAACTAAAAAACCAAAAGCCCTCTCATAGGATTTGCCCTAGCTGATGAATGTTATTAGTTCTAAGTGAATCAATATTTGTAACATCTATCAAGGCAAACATTATCCCTATTTTTAGCCTTGCTAAGATACACTGAACTTCAAGTGTCATTTTTACAGTTGTAAAATAAATGAACGAGCCATATTTCATTTCTCTGCCATTATACAGTATAAACAGCATTATACCCAGATGTTATTTCTGAATCATCCACATACTTCATCAGATTTTCAGTCCTGTTATATACAATTTAACCCAACTTGAAAATAAGTTTATGAAAATTAACTACCATTTGTCTGCATTTATGCAATAATTATATGTGGCCCCACTGGGAAAATTATAAATTTCTCAATCCACTCGCCAAAGGCAATAATTTTTAGAGGCACAAGTAACCAAGAGGGTGGTTAAGTAAAAGCACAATTAAACAGACTTTATCAAACTACAAGTTCATTATATTATAAATTATGCATAACAGCAGTCTAACCGTTGAATTAAAGTTGATGGTTTACATTTTATCATTCATCATGTTTATTATAATATAGGCATGCCTCTAAGATATTCTAGAGCAGGGGTAGGCAGCCTTGGCTCTTTTATGACTCGTGGACTTTAACTCCCAGAATTCCTGAGCCAGCATGGTGGCTCAGGAATTCTGGGAGTTGAAGTCCACGAGTCATAAAAGAGCCAAGGTTGCCTACCCCTGTTCTAAAGGAAACAAATAGCTTTGTTCTTTGGGAAGGGACAAGCTAAATTCAGTTTAGGTTTTAAATAATTTTTCTCAAAGAATGGTGACGTGATCAAAATCCAGATGCTTGGCAACTGGCACGTATTTATGATGATTGCAGGATCACGTGATCATATTTTGGGACCTTCTGACAAGCAAAGTCAATGGGGAAGCCGGAGCAAACCTCATTTAACAACTGTCTTGCTTAGCAATGGACATTTTGGGCTCAGCTGTGGTTGTAAGTTGAGGATTACCTGTATTGGTGGACCTGGTACAGTGTGGCTGATTTATGGATGTGAGTTTTACCAGGGGCATCAATATTGTTTTTCATTTTCAATATTTTTTAAGCACTATTTTTATTCTTGATTGCCATCTAGCATTATTTTCTGGCAGTCAGGCAGCTAAACACACCTGTTTAATGAATAAATAAATATTATTTAATTCCTTCTTCCCTAAACTGGTACCTTCAGAGGTGTTGAGTGTAGAAGCCTCAGAAATCTCAGCCAGCAACAACAACGAGGTTCAATGGGAATTTGGAAGCTGGAGGAATCCATTTGGGCAAAGGAGTTAAGGGTTAATGGAGTTCTGCAACAGAGAGACCCTTTTGGAAAAAATACTCTTTACCTACACTATTGAGCAAAGGAGGGTGCTGTGTTCACATATATCAAAAAGCTTTCAGGCAATCTCAAAATATATCAACAACACAATGGGCTTTTAAAACATTGTACTTGTTTATTGATAAGATACTTGTGAGCTGACTCACATATAGCCTGCATCTGCCTAACCAAACTTTCTTTTAAATTCTACATCAGTCTAGCCATTCTATGCATGTGATAAAAGAGCTGTAGTTCTTAAAAATGTGTGCACTTTAATAAAATTTGTTAGTTCGAAAATGTAATACCAATGCTTTCTGGGTATATGTGTGTGTGAATCAAAAGACCCCTTAAGGATCACACATTAGACACACAGTCTGAATAATAAAAGAAAAAAAGAAAAAAACACCCACAGTTTCGGTACTCAACATGGTAGATTTTTTTTAAAAAAAAATGTTTGGAAGCAATTATCAAAACTGAATTAGATCACTTCCTCCAAATGTTTTAGTTGATGTGTGCAATTCTGTAAATATCCAACCATTTTACTCTTAACCTGAATAATATCATCCTAGATAACAGATGTACGTCGTAAAACCGAAAATGTTTCTAAAGTGGATACTTTTCTAGAAAGGCATTCCTTTATATTAGATAATCTATAACTAGGCCAGTTACTTTGATGGATGTTAAAACAGTCTTAAGTCTATTGCATTGCAATGAAACAGTTCCTTATCCTAAAGCAGATAATTAAATGCAGTAAGGATCTGTAAATGTGGATTCCATCAGCCAAAAGCAGCCAGATACAATAGTACCCTGTGGATTAATATATGGTTTCTGTGACCTCTGGAGATGTACAAGGGGAAAAAGTGCAGCAAGATTGTCAGGACACAATATAATGCTACTAGTCATAGTTCATTTTGCTGAGTGACAAATCATGCAGGACTGTTGCAGTAAAAGAGGACTATAAATGGTGTTATAAGCTGAGGCTACCATAAAGAAAGAAAAAGAAAAAAAAACTAAGTCAATGTAAACTAGATCAGAGATGCCTATGAGACCATGGAGCAAATTTTTTAAAAGCCAATTTAAACTTGCTAAACTGTATCCTATACTGCTCTCCATAAATTGGACTTAGTTTTATTTCATCTTTGTAACTCCCAAAAACTAAGTACCTTTATGTTAAAAAAAAGATCTTTCACTCTCTTGTTTTTCTCTCTCTCCTTACCTGTTTCTTCTTTTGGCAGTCTCTTTAAAAGACAAAAACCAAGTGATTTTTAATTTGTTTTAATTATTTGGCAAAAAGCAAAAATTCTGAGGTAAGGTAAGGTTCAGGTAAGAATTCAAACAAACTCTGTTAACTGGTATTTTAATTCAGTTTTCTTGGTAATCCTTCAGCTTCAATCAAATGCCATCTAAAACCATATTTCTACCATGTAGGCACCTTATGGAAACCCTAAGCAAGTACATCATGACTATAATCTCTAAAAGGCAGCTTGTTCTGGAAGACTTATCATCTTAGCTCATTCTTCTACAGGAAAAGGACATCTCTCAAACAAATCCTGGCAACTATTCAGTTTGTACATGCAAACTTTAAAGAGGAATTAGGCCTGAGGGTATCTATGCAAAACCATCCTCAAAGATGCACGTCTACACATTTCCAGATGAGTTTTAAGAATTCAAGGATATATCAAGGGAAGGCAGGGATATTTACAAGAGCTATTTCAAACCTTATTTGGTTTTCATCAGCCAGACATACCCTTCTGAGATTCGAGCCTGGGCTGTCTGCATGTTAAGCAGAGGTGTTAGCCACTAGGCCACAGGCTCTTTCTCACTTTGTTAGCTACAAGAGACAGGGGAAGAGGATGAATGCTTTTTTTTTTCTTTTAGAGCACCCTGTCAGCCCAAATATGGGAAAGAGAAGTCTTTTGCCTGTATCAGCTCAACCTATATATATTAAACCACCTTCACTATTTCTGAACAGATTCTGCAATGATCTGCAATGGAACTTTCTGTGGGAATGTTTAGCCAAGGCTTGTATGCGTAAGTTTTGAAAATAAGTCAAAGATAAGCATTTGGGAAGATAACCACCGATGTTTAATAATTTAGTGAGGAAAAAAAATCCCCATTTTTACAAATCTATTCAAATTTCTTTTGAAAGAGCTACATAGCCAAATTAATAAAGCATTAATAATTTATAATAAGACCAATCAGGGAGTAGAGAAATGCTTAAGGTTTCACTTAAAATTGCCAAAATCTGCCTACCTCTAAGTTTGTTTCATACAGAGCCAATTATTATTACATAACTCTTATTTAAATGAATTAATTCCATGTTATTATTTTGACCACTTATATTAAAAAAAATAGAGTTCCTCCTGGCATAAACTAAATAATGTATTTTACTAGCATGCCTAGCTGTCGATTTTTTTTTTCATCACCCAGGGATTAACAGGCACACAGACTTTAATGAGGTTGACAAAAACCCCAGATCATCTTGGCACATGGACCACTTAAACTTCTTTAATTTGTCTGGTAGGTAATAATGACTAAAATCCAAAGTTTATCCCAGAATATTTGCTGAACTACAATACTTGAGCCACAGAGTAACTGAAACACAGGGTTGTGTTATCAGAAACTACCCATTATAATTCCTTAGAAAACAAAACCCTATAAAAAAAAAGAATCAGGAAAGAATTCCCCCCGAGACTCTGGCTTCTGCCTGTAATAAAGTTTTATCCTTTCTCATTCCCATCACGATCAATAAGTGTTAGCTATATTTGTAGTCTTGCAAAGTGGGGGAGGGGCTTTGAGAAATCTACACTTCGAAGGGAAATTAAAATGCACATTTTGGATCTGCTCCCTCCATTCCTGTGTTGATAGAGTAAATTTACAAAATCATAACTGCACTCAGTTTAATGAGCTACAATACTCTGCACAATTGGAAACTGTACTATCAATTATGTGAAATGTTGTCACCACATTCAGCTGAACAGTTTTCCTGCAGGCCATCTCTGTCATCTCAGGGAAGTTAGGGATAGAGGAACCAGTGTTCCCAATCATTTTTGTATAGTAATGGTCCACTGGATCCTTATGTTTCTGCCAACATGGAACAGAACTTCCCAAGGTTTGGCTTACAAATTTGCAACAACAGTGGACAATAGAGCTTGAAACACAAAAAATATAATCCAGTATATATCTTCATAGTTTCTTTTTGCCCAAAGTAAATATCTTGTGCTCTCTCTCTCTCTCTCTCTCTCTCTCTCTCTCTCTCTCTCTCTCTCTCTCTCTCTCTCTCTCTCTCTCTCTCAGAGTTTACGGAATCTGTAGAAGTTCTAGAGCTGTACAATCCCATAAAGCCAGTGGCACATATAATATATCCAACTGAGTTGGGCTTTGTTACTATCTGAATGGGAGACCTCTAGGGAACATCAGGATTTTAATCTAGATTGAATAGTGAAAATTATATGAATGTAGCCACGAGGCCACTAAAAATTGAAATCAGCCCAATGCAATTTTTTTTTAAAAAGTAATCTAATGAAAAAAATGCAACCATGAGTCTAATTTGATTAGAAGGACAGTTATCTCATTACTCTGGAGAAAAAGAGCAAATCTTGATTATTTCCAAACCGTATGCTTGGCTTTACATGTTTAGATAACTAATAACTTTCAGCTCAAAGAGTTAACAAAAAATATTAGTCCCCAGCCATTTCCCAAGCAGTATGGAATATGGATCTTTTGATTATTTAGCTGATCAAATACAAATATAAGCAAGGGCTGTTCTTTGATTCAGCTTATTCCGCCTGCTATCATAACAACAACAAAAACAGTGACCAGATTCAGACCAGACCTAGAAGCAGCAGCAGGAAGGCAATACAGCAATGCAGCCAGCAGTTGAGTGGCAGGGACTGTAATCATAAATGCATTAAGTGAGAAGGGAGGTAGCGTTTCTAATACTTCTAGAACTATTTTAGTTCTGTTTGCAATGTTAAACTGAAAAACAAACAATTTGTTTTCTGCCTTCCAGGTGCATTCAAAAGCAGGCATAAAGGAAACCACAGTACATATTATATGTAGTTCTTTAAAATAATTCTTCGCTGGAAAGTACCTTTTTGTTGTTTTATACAGGCACTGTTTTCAGCACCATGCTAAAATGAACAGCGCCTGCCTCTCCTATTTCTGTTCCTGTCTTTCTCTTTTGCTCACAAGCCACAGCCAAAATGACACACACACACACACACCCATATACAGGAGACCAAGCTCACCAGGCCTGAAGGATTTTTGGGATTTGCAGAAACATACATGTTTAGGGTGGGAAAATCCTTAAAGGAAGAGAATCCCAAAACCAGCTCAGAGAAGGCTGAATGGTCATCCAATACTACTGAAGTGGAAATGGAGAAACAAATTTGGGGAGGAGATGAAATAGAACATCTTGGAGGAGGTCATAGCTAACAAACTGAAAATCAACAGGACACTCCACACTGTGATATTTTATGGCACACCTCATCAGCATTTAAGGAATTGTTCAACTGACTTTCCAGTTGAGAAACTGTAAAAGGCAATGCCTTACCCAAAGACAAAACTCAAAGATACTTACTTAAAAATGCCATCTTATTCTACAAATATGTGCGTAGTATAATTAAAAAAAACCCTGTGGTTGTAGCATCAAGTAACATTTCATATTTTTAAAAATGCAAATAACCTGTGAAACAGCAAGATTACTCATATGGATTATGAGTAAAAACAACCTCTACCATCATCCAACTCAGAATGTGTATTTCTTTTCTAGATCCAAAGGATATATAGTACGCCCCTTCTATTTATAGTTAGTCTTAATAAAATCACTATCCTCATCCAGGCTAGGCACCCTTGCCTTATATTTTATGACCATTACAAGCATATTTCTTAGGCTGTTTGCACATTAACATAAACATTGCTTAGCAACCAATTGATACTTTAAACTCCAGGCATCAAATGATTCTATGATTCTGTGAAATGCAAGATGGGTTAATGAAAAGAACCTCTAGTGGTTTTTTTTGATAATTTATATCTCTGTGAATACAGATTCTTCCAAATTAGACCAATGACAGAACCTAATATTTAGAAACTCATGCCTTCCATATGCAGATTAATGACTGAAATGTTGGCAGTATAGATTGCTTTTTGGTTAGAATTAAAAGCTGGGATCCACTTGCAAGAATCCGTTGAGCTTGATGTACAATGGTTGACTTTGTTTTTTGTTTGTTATAAAGTAAGATAATGGCAGAAGATGGTTTTTCTTCAACTAATACTTTTATGACAAAATTGTTTAACATGCACTCAGCAATTTTGGAATCATGCAACATCTCCTTTTCAGCTACATATCTTATGTCTATCCCATCATGCTATACAATATTCTTCATCCTCTGACTTTTTTTAGTCATCAGTATATGTCCTCAATAATCCAAAACATCTTTCCGTTCCTGGGCTATTAAAGTAAACCAGTGACAATAAGTGAGCCAATAGGACAAGACCAAGTTTGCCCGGAATATGAACTGATCAATGAATATGCAGTTGTTCCTATTTCACATCTTACTTGATACAAAGTGGAAGCAAGGTCATAGTGATGCAGAAGCACACATCAAGTTTCAAGAGAAACCACTATAAAACCATTGGCTTTGCTCCAAGCAATGTTTTAAGGAATTGAGACATATCATTCCAGCAGACAGATATGCTGAGATATCAGTATCCATACATTTAATTAAGGGGAAATCATTGGGTTTTGCTAAAACAATTGCTATGGGAAGTTGGATTTCTCTGGCTTCTTTCTCAAGAAAGATCTGTTCCTAACATTTTCAAAAAGCAAACTGGAACACAGCATGGAAACACGGCTTTCCCCTTTTCTAGTCATCCTTCAGAACTGGGGAAAGAACATGTGACAGGAGAAGGTAATTAGAATTAAAAAAACTGCAGTATTAAAGGACAAATGGAGGGAAAACAGGAAGGCAGAGCTTGGGATGCAAGTATTAAGGGGAAATCTTTCCCTTGAAGGAATTACTAGACCAGGGGTAGGCAACGTTGGCTCTTTTATGACTTGTGGACTTCAACTCCCAGAATTCCTGGGCCAGCCACGCTGAGGGGAAAGGGAGAGGTTTCCAAGCTGAGCCAGGCATTCTGGGAGTTGAAGTCCACGAGTCATAAAAGAGCCAAGGTTGCCTACCCTTGTACTAGACTAATCCAGGGCTAAATTGTGGGCCAGATAATCAGGTCTGGACTAAACTGTATCAGAAAGGTCCAAAGACAGGGTCACATTTCAGGCAAAAATCTTGGATACATTTCTGGTATGGAGAAAAAAGTTGAGGCGCACTAAACACAAAGAAAAATATAAAGGCAACAAATGGAAATTGGTAATGAAATCAGTGAGCTAAATTAATGCGGGCCAGAGGAATATGGTAAGAAATGGCTGGAGAATGGGTTTGGGGTGGAGGAGAGCATGACCACTGGCTATTGGTTATGCTCATGTATCTTTAATATGAACTTAAAAGGACAGAGGTAAAACTTCAGGTTTCATATCTTCTTAGCATCAGTGGTATGATTTTAGTATATTCTAATCATGAGCAATCATACAAACCACGGCATAAATAATTAGTGACCATCTGAAATACCGTACTGTGGTAGGAAGAGGACCAGCTTAAGAAAACCAAATGAGAAACTAAGGGGTTCTTCATCAGGAAGGCAACTGGGAGAAAGTGGAAGGCAGGAACAGAAGGAAAAAATAGCCCTTCCCAACTAAAAAATAGCCCTTCCCAACTAAACAATCTTCAGACCTGAGGGATCACGCCCAACCACTTCCTCCTAGATGAGAGTGACAGGAGTCACAAACCAGTCTTCTGGGTTCTATGGGAAGCTTGAGTTGGAAAATGCAAGCAAGACCTCAAGGAAACCTGGAAGCTAACAGGTTGGGAGCAGGAAGGGGAATGCAGACCTTGGAAAACCTGAAGAGGGGAAGGAAAAAAAAAAAAAGGCCCCAAGGGAGAAGGTGAAATTTGAGGGTATGGGAAAGTGTGCCAGCTGAAGGAAGGAGAGGAGGGGGTGAAGAGCATCCAGAAAGGGCAACCAGGGGAATAGGAGAGACAGCCGAAAGCCTGATGCTGCCAGGTATAGCTGCACGAGCACCAGTGCGGGTTTCTTCACCCTATGAAGTTTGAGATCACTTCCACCGGCCTCCAGATTCTGGCAGGAAATGTACTGTAAGACTTTCACCCAAGCACTTCGCATGCTCCTCTCCATTGGGTGTGTGTCCGCGCGCTCGCGCGCGTGTGCTTTGTACTACACCAGCATCTAGATGAGGAGGAGGAGGAGAGAGAAAAGCCAACCGCGTGTGTGTGTGTTCGTCTGTATGTGGACAGCCAGGACGTGTCCAGGGATGCACATTCCTGCAGCAAGAGCACGCCCCCCCCCCTAAGCCGGCAGACACAAAGAGGGCGGGGGAGTGCAGAAACAGCCGCCGCTTTAGGCTTGAAGAGGGCGGGCGAAGGGTAGGTGACACTCACCTGCTTCGAGATTGAAGGAGATCCTGGCCTCGGCTAGGTAAGGCGTGTCACTCTTGGACCGAACTCTCCGGATGGGTCTCCTGTCTATGTCCTCTTCGGAAGAAGCCGCCATTAATGTGGGTACAGTGAGCAGGGTCGCCCGGCGAGCTGGTGTAGAGGAAGCAGCGAGAGGGGTGGGGGTGGAAAAGAGGAGGAGGGCGCACACGCAAAGAAGGAGAAGGGGAAAGAGAGGAGCAGGGACACAGAGAGGGAGAGACACCGGGAGGGAGGGAAAGAAGAAAAAAAAAAAGAGAGAGAGAGAGAGAGAGATGGGGAGAGAAAAGGAAAACCCGTTAAGGATTTCTGGATTGGAGCTGAGCTGGAAACCTTGCCCTGTCACCTTCTGGCAGCCTTGAGCCAAGCGGGTGAGGCTCCACGTGGGACCTTACACAATCTAACAAAGCCTGGTCCTTTGCCTGGAAGCTGCAGATAAAACGGTCATTTGAGAATGGCTCATTCAAGTCCAGAGATTTGCCTATCAAGATTGAGGAGCTTGGTTGCTTCATGGTATTTGGGTAGGAGAGAGAAGCAGCAAGCAAAAGAAGAAAAAAAAAACACCAGCTGAGGAAACACGTGCGACCATTTGACATGGCAATGCATCAGGTGGACACACCTCTTTCTGTGGAGATAGATATTATATATAGATGAAACACACACATGCACAGTACATACGCTGCCCACTCCATTGTAGGGATCACAGATTGGACTAAGGTGGAATGCAAGTTCTTGGTTCTGTGTAAGTGTGAAGCCAGTTATTGTAACTGGCAAATTATGTATTAAGGTTTAGTGTTTGGCCACTATGGTGTTTTCAAAAAGTGATGCCTTGGGGTGATGCATGATCTGAGCAGCCTCTCTTTTTTAAAAAAAAAATGAATGCAAGAATGAAAACAAATGAGGTGCTGGAATTCCAATTCTTGGCGTTTCCATCAGCAATGTCAACAAAGTTTTTGGAGTTGAGGTTCCAAACACACCTTGAGGTTTACAGTTGGGAACGTCTCCTTGGCAGCAATGTCATAAAAACTTCCACTTGTGTGAATTTCAGCTCCCAGGATTCACAGTAATGACCATTCTGGTTGAAAAGTTCTGGGAGTTGAAGTTCATAGGAGATTATAAAAAAAAAGTTCTCTATTTTTGCCAAATGATGAATAATTGTAAATATGATTAGTTGATACAGCAGACACAGCAAAGTAAACCCTTTATAGTAAAAAATTTAAGTGCTCCTAGAATTTAGACAAACAACAATGGTAAATAAAAAATAATAATAGTTGAGTAGATTAATAGTTTGTCTATACCAGGGGTAGGCAACCTTGGCTCTTTGACTCGTGGACTTCAACTCCGTCCACGAGTCATAAAAGAGCCAAGGTTGCCTACCCCTGGTCTACATAAACTATATTTAAGGAATCACTTTGTAGCACTCAGTATTTTCAGGAATGGACACCATACAAATTAAATAAATACTTTTTATAGGACTTTACTGGAAGGCAGGAAACAACCCTAAGTGCCTTGCGTGAGAAACTATTCTAAGAACCTGTTTCAGTAACTCTATTAATACTGGATAGATCTTTCTAGTGGAATTTCAGAATCATAAACTGTACAGGTTAGAAAGGGCCTTGGAAACAATGGACTCTCACCCCCAGGAATCCACTCTTAAGCACCCCAACATCTACTCAAACATCTTCAGCAATGGGGAATCCATTGCCTCCTGAAGGAGTTTGTTCCGTTTCTGAACATCTCTTACCAGGAGGCAATGTCTCCTGCTATAAAGAAACTGGGAGATGATCTTGAAGGAAGTAGGCAAGAACTACAATATTACCTAAGCAAAGAGGGTCGGAAAGGTCCCTTCAGTCCTGGGGGAAAAAATGATAGTATTCAGAAGAGAGGCAGGGTCTCTTCAAGTTCCCCTGATCCTCTGAGATATAACAGAGAAGGGATGTAAAATGCAATCAGGCTTGCAAGGTTCTGTATTAATTGTATTCTCAGTAAAGTAAAGCTCTCAACTTCCTTTGAAGTTGGTTTCCTGATTGGTTCTACTTTATAGAGCTGATACCTGGTGACCAATAAAAAAAATCTACTTTCTCTGTTTAAAGATTCCCGCTGCTGCTGCTGCTGCTGCTGCTGCTGCTGCTGCTTCTTCTTCTTCTTCTTCTTCTTCTTCTTCTTCTTCTTCTTCTTCTTCTTCTTCTTCTTCTTCTTCTTCTTCTTCTTCTTCTTCTTCTTCTTCTTCTTCTTCTTCTTCTTCTTCTTCTTCTTCTTCTTCTTCTTCTTCTTCTTCTTCTTCTTCTTCTTCTTC
>NW_015386408.1:195210-236458 GCF_001527695.2 Protobothrops mucrosquamatus
GTCTCTCTCACAGTTTTCTTTTGCCTGATCCAAACATGTATTTATTCATTTCAGTTTACATACTGCCCCATCTCAACCTTGTGACTCAACATACCCAGCCATTCCTCATACATTTTCCCCCTTTTGGCTCTATTATTATGATTTAAATTTATGAGCTGCCCATTCCTTTATCATGCTAGTTGTTCCTCTTTGATCCTATTCCAGTTTGAAGGACCCTTTTTCTCAAATGTGATGCCCAGGACTGGACACAATAGTGAAAGTGCCGTCTGACCAATGCAACATAGAGAGGAACAATGAGAAATACAGTGCATATTTTCACATTTCAGATTCTGATATTACCTTTCCGCATGAGCAGTGCCCCAAAGAACATCTTTCTTGAAGTAGTACATAAATAAAATTTCAATCTAATTATGAATTTGGCCCTTAGTCTTTCTCTAGGCTGAACATGCAAAAATGCCAGAACGATGGAGGAGATTTTTGCATCAAAAGTATTGCCTTACCTGCAGTTGTGCAAAAGAAGATGCACAATTGAACATATAGCATAATCCATACTAAAGTCCTTATCTAGGGCCCAAGAAATGATCATCTGATATGCACATGCATTTGAGACCACGTACTAGTCCACAACAGATTCTTGATGTCTTCCATGAACATTACTGATTAAGCTCAGAGACATTAAATGCATTTATTTGTTTTTGGTGCAGCAAGGAAGTGAAATGTAATGGATGTAGGCACTTGCAGACTCTTAAACCAATTTGCAAGAACAATACATTTCATCAAATAATGCCATGTGAGTATTTATCACATACATAAAGACATTGGGGCAGATGGTACTGTGAAAATTGAAAAACTATTACCATTAAACATTAAGCAGCTGTTTTCATCAAACCACCACAAGGAAATGGATCTATTAGGCACTTAACATTTCAAAATGTAAATGTTTAGGTATTTTATAAATGTGTAATTATACATATATTATAGAAGAATCCAAAAGGGCAAAGGATTGGATTAATGCAGAAGGCCTGATACTCCAACCTAACAGTCAATATTTAGTATTAATATTAAGTCTTACGCCTTTGGGTTATCAGCTAGAAATCCTGATAACTGCATCCAGGGATGGAGAAAAGCACATTGGAAGAGATACTTCAGCACAATGCCTATTGTCAAAGAGCTCTTGTTAGAAATCAATTATCAATCCCTGGTCTCCACAGTTTCTACTCAGCCATGGCAATCCTATGCCTAATCTTTCTTCCCCCCCACCATCTCTATCATACTTCATTTTTAGCATTTGTTTTGTTGACTGATAATTCCCATTTAATCTTTCTGCTTTTGGTTGATTCTTGGGACCCAACTCTCTCTGAATAGCAAAATCATTGGCTGGCATCAATTCTCCTTCTTATATGATAATTAGGCAGTAGGTCCAAGACGTGGAATATAAAACATAGAATAATAGAGTTGGAAGGGACTTTGGAGGTCTTCTAGTCCAGCCCCCTGCTCGAGCAGGAGACCCTATATCATTTCAGACAAATGGTTGTCCAATCTCTTTTTGAAAGCCTTCAGTGATGGAGCACCCACAATTTCTGAAGGCAAGTTATTCCATTGGTTAATTGCTCTGTTAGGAAATTTCTTCTTAGTTTTAGGTTGCTTCTCTTCTTGATTAGTTTCCAGCCATTGTTTCTTGTCTTGCCTATTGGTGCTTTGGAAAATAGTTTGACGTGCTCATCTTTGTAGGAGCCCCTCAAATACTTGAACAGTGCTATCATGCCCTCCCTAGTCCTTCTTTTCATTAGACTAGACATACCCAATTCCTGTATGTAATCCTTGTCTACATTCCTCACCATCTCCAAAAAAAGTGAGATAAGGTATAATCTACAGTATATCAGTGTTTCTCATTATTGGCAGTTTGAAGATGTGTGGAGTTAAACCCCCAGAATTCCCCAGTCAGCTATGCTGACTGGGGAATGCTGGGAGTGGAAGTCCATGTATCTTCAAGTTTCCAAGGTTGAGAAACACTGATCTATATAATGAGATGTAATGCATCTGGCAGGAGATAACGACAAATCAGATCAGTACTGTTGCCAAGAAAACCCCATAGGTGTGTCCATTAGAAGATGAGTTCAGTTCAAAGGAACTTTTACCTTTAAAATGTTGAGGGATTAGAACCCCATTCTTCAACTAATTCTCCTAAGTAGGTGGATCCCTAGGATCTCATGTTTTTCAACGGCTTGTTTATTTTTTTCATAACTGACTAATGGCAATTATTCATAATGAGTGAGACAGCATAGAAGTTTAATATTATTGCTATTACTACTACCACCACCACTAATAATAATAATATTTTCTTTCACGATATTTTGTGATATTTTGTTCAAGAACATTCCAAGGGACACACTTCTTGGTTATATTGGTGATTTAGATTATTGTTTCTTGGCTGCCTGTACTTTTTGTGTTTATAATGTTTGTTATTGTTTTTATTTTATTGGAAATCTCTTTCCTGCCCAGAGTCACTTCTTGTGATGGATAAATAAATAAATAAATAAATAAATAAACATTCTTTTACTTCCCCTTGGTAAAAATTCTAGTCTAATAAGGGTTTTACTTATTTTATGTCAAATTGCATCTCTACCAACAAGCCAGAAACCTTGACCTGTTTAGCTCCAGGAGAAATTTGTAGCTGAAAAAAATCTCAGCCACCTGGCATTTCCTTCCCCCAAATATGAGTAAGTTTGCATTTATAATGTATAATTTTCTCAGAACTTTGTAGGGAGGAGCAGAAGAGGAGGGAAAACAGATTTTTTTTTGAAGTGGATTTTAAATGAGTTACTTTCTGGAGAAATCTATATAAATTAATTTTAATTGGGGTACCATGATGTTAATTGAGAGTTTCTCTTTTAAAAAAAAATTATGTGACAGTCAGAGTGCTCATTAAATAATGATCTGCACTATAATTTGCTGCCATTTTCTTTTCAGAACTTGCCCTTTCCTCAGTGAAGCTTTCTGTAATAAACACAAATGACAGCAAATGGCTACCTGAAAGAACACAGTTAGCTATAAGTCTGTGGCACTGTATCTCTCCACAGGAGTTAATGAGATTTTTTTCTGAGGAGACAATCATGGAATAGCACTGTAGATCATTTTTATGGGTAGGACCTTTGATAAAAAAATAAATATTTTTTGTGACCAGTCTGAGGATTTGGAAGTCATAATATAATCCCTCCAGTGGGATGGCCTCCAGGGATATTGGAATACAATATTGGTTATACAGTTTGGATTTTACGAGAGTTGTACTCCAATATATCTTTAAAGCCCTTGGTAAATTGGGAAATGACATATTCAAAAAGTAGAAGAAAAATAATTGCTATCTATTGCAGTTTTCGAACAAACAGATCTTGAAATTTGCAAAAGTAATAGAACCTCCTCACATTTAAACTAATCCTCAGATTGAATTTGATGTTGCTACTCGTCTATCAATTAAAATCAAATTACAGGATCCAATTTGAGTCAGTCACTGGGATCAGAGGCTTCATCTTCCGAGCTTTTGGGCTCACACTGGGGCCCATCCTCAGGGAATTTCTCACAGAGATTGGATCCTGCAACATTATCCTGGGATACGTATATTTGCCTTCATTCATAAAATCAAATTCTATTTCTTGGTCTTAATTTGTACACTTTTATTTGACTGAAAAACACATATCTGTTAGAGATACGCAACCAGCTGAACATATAGAAAATAAAAAATGAATGTCTGCTTTAATCCTTGGGACAATGTTTTTCAAGCAGAATGTGTTTGTTGCGGTTGTTTCTAAATAAAAACAGGGACAGTGGAACAAGGCGGTGAAGAATTAGACCACTTAGCGGAATAAAGCATCTGAAAAGTAGTGCCTTCACAGACAGGTTATTCAACTGAGTAGCAGGGGAGGCTGAAAAATGGGAGTTGATTCTCTGTGCTTACTGTGCACTACTGGGCAAGTTGTTTTATTTATTAGCACCCTCTATGAAAAAAGGAATAACCTATTTCAACTTTATACCTATAGATGATTTTCTTAAATTGGACAATACATGAATGGGTAGGGAACTGGCTCTTCCCAACCTGCCTTTCAGATGAGTTGGACTTCCATTTCCATCATCCCCAGCCAGTCTGTTTCACACCAATTTGTTCAGAGTGGTGAAGGAATTCTAACTGGCACATGCTTTATTAAAGGGAAAGTGGAAGGATGCATATAAATATTTGATAGGAAGAAATTTAAAAGACTGTTCTCCACAGAAATAGAAAAAGCATGCATTTAAAAATATATTATTATTATTATTATTATTATTATTATTATTATTATTATTATTATTATTATTATTATTATTATTATTATTATTAACAACAACAACAACAACTCTTAAATTGCTGCAGAGGTTTTTTTTTAAATATAATTTATTCTGATTATCATGCCATGCGACAAAAATACTACCAAAATAGTGCCCAGATCAAACAATGTTTTGTGGAAATGGACTTGCAAAAGCATCTATTCCTTTCCCCCCCTCAATATCTGCCAAAGATTAACACTTTTTTCAGGTGCATTGGAGACACCCTTGAGCCACTCCTTTCCTTTAATAAAAAAAAAATGACAAAATTGTTTGATAATGTTATTTTACAAAAGGATATTATAAAGGACATTTAAGCACAGTACACTACTTTGTATGGCATACCTAGTTAGAGCCAGCATTATATCTTAGAAATCCATTTCACTTATAGCTCTCCTGTTAAAGTTATCATGTTTTAGCAATGATTCCCATATACATACATAGTGACACTGAAATCTTACTTAACTCAGTTCTTTTGTGAGACAATTTTTAGCTTGAATGAGAAAGGGATGAATTGGTTATGTAGTATCATGGTACACTGTGCTGGATTTGATTTCAAAATGGTGCTTCAGAATGTGCAGGGGAAAGATTCAAATGTACCATCAAGCTGCAGGTTTTAAAGTAGTGGTATCTTTTCTTAACATTGTATAATCCCAAAAATAAATGTGCTGCTTTAAAGAATTGCAGACAAACACTCGGTCCATGCCTGAAACATATTTTGGTCTTTAATCCAAAAACCTTCATGGTATTAGGCAATAATTTTGAAGTTAAAAAAAAGGTGAAAACATTGCACAGGCCACTATGCTTATGAACTATATGAACTATAATCTCAAATAAAAATACAATTGGATTGGAAATTACAAGGTATTTAGTAATTAATTGAATTTTCCTGTTGGCTTTCAATTACTGAATGAACTAACCTGATTCTGTGAGAACAGAGGTGTGATTACTTCTTTACTCCACATGCATGCAATTGTGTGGTTGCAGAAAAAATATTTGAGAACCTCAAATTAAACTTTAATTCTGCTGACACCAATTCTGTTACTGCTGTATCTCTCAAGTGGCCAATGCACTGGAATCACTTTAAACTGTCTCCCCTCCTGACAAATAAGATGCCGAGAGCTATGCATTAAATGTCTTTGAATCTCAGGCAGATATGTTCCTATAAGTCTCTTTCAGTATTTGTTAGGAGCTCACTGATCATTGCTTATTAGACTCTCAATTATTAAATAATTCTGGACCAAAAGGTTTATATGGATCTTAAGAGATGAAAATGTATATGTAGGAAAACACCTCCTCTCCTCCATTTTTTTTAACATTGAGAAAATGCATTTTTTTAGTCGGTTATTTTTGTAAAACAAGAACCTCAAAATTAAGAGTACTCTAATGAGTCTGGTTGAAAAGTCACACTGAAGACGCAGTCCTTTTCCATTGCAGTGCCACCTGCTGGTAGAAAGTAAGAAAGACAAGGCAGCCCTACTTTTTTGGGGGGGAAGTCAGTGAAATCAGAAATGATTTTGTTTACTTTAAATCCAGTTATAATTAATATTATTCAGTTAATACAGTCTAATAAGGACAGAATAGGCATCTCAAATATAGCAACAAGGACTTACTCTGGGAATGTGGCTGTCTGTTTTGACAACAACACAACCTGCCATGTATTAATAGTGCAATATTAATATCCTGCTCATGCTTGCACTATTAATTCATAGCCTTATTTATCCCACTTTATTTCGAATCACATGCATTTATTTATATGGCAGAATGTGTGTGACCTAAGCAGGTAAAATAGATAACACAGACTATGGTCTTTTTAAAGTACTGCTATTTTTAGTAGAACACAACAGCGAAAATCAAGAAATTTGTTAGCAAGGGAAAAGAGAATGGGCCTTGTCTTAGTAGCTGTATTAATGATTCTGTAATATTAGAATTTGCTGCTTGAATATCTTAATCATAATACTGAAGTATAGTCAGTTGCTCCATGTTTTTTCTGAGAATGGGTTTCTT
Organism: Protobothrops mucrosquamatus; assembly: GCF_001527695.2. Classification (NCBI taxonomy): domain Eukaryota; kingdom Metazoa; phylum Chordata; class Lepidosauria; order Squamata; family Viperidae; genus Protobothrops; species Protobothrops mucrosquamatus. The sequence continues at coordinate 201,571 of NW_015386408.1, forward strand.
CAAAGCATTTTAAATTGAGTAGCAAGTATGTGCATTTTTCAGGGTAAAAATGTGTGTATATGTATGAGAACTTTTACTTAATAAGTTCTTTCTTTTAAAATCACATACAGGACAATACAAAATGAAAAAAGCAAGATACCCAAGGTTATTCAAGCTAAAAAAGATAATGCCATTTTAGAGTTATTTTATTACAATTTGGTTTCATTAAAAATGTATATCATTACACTAATTACACTAGATGTGCATAGATAAAATTAACAAATCGTCACATTTCACTCTCTCTTCCCAATGCCTAAATGGGTGAGAGGCAGTGGTCATATTCCAATAATCACGGAATACAATAGTTGTAAGATTTTGAATTAAACTTTAGAGCGATTTCAGAGACTCCTTCAAATCCATGGAATAAGACACTTAAGGCCAACATCATGATTTGCTCACTACCAGGAAAACTCTCTTGTTCTGGCAGATTCTGAGTAGTTTCTTACCCAGATTGTTGAACATCCTTAACGGATCACAATCTGAATATTATTTCAGAGGGACAGTATGGATGCTAAGCATGGTTTGTCAAAAGTAAATTCTTCTGAATTAAGATCCATTTTTTCTTCTTCAGACAATAGTGTAGATCAGTGTTTCTCAACCTTGGCAATTTTAAGGTGTGTGTACTTCAACTCCCAGAATTCCCTAGCCAGCATTCAACTTCTAAGAGTTGAAATCCAGACATCTTAAAGTTGTCAATGTTGAGAAACACTAGTGTAGATGAAAGAGTTTAGAAGATCTATATCCCTTTCACCTCCCACAGTTCAAGTCCTACACTGCATATTTAGTGCCATGCATAACTTGGCTCTTTCTTCTAGTATTAATTGTTAACTTTGAAGGATGGGTCCAATATTAAGATAACACCAAAAGAAAAAACATTCGTGAGGCAAACCCTATTTCTTCCAACTTTCCATATCTACATTACATCTTTTCTTTTCTAGAAATTATGCAAGAGAATAGCCAGGAAGACTTTACAATGTAAAGTGATCTCCCTTTCAATAAAAAATGCAAGTCCCAAATTATCAGTTAAAATGGCATTGTTTGGTTACACAGCTCTTTACTGTAACTAATTCATTAAATCCTGATGTTTCTCCATCTCCAAAGATTTTACCCAAGAGTCCAATTGTTATGTTGTGGTGGTTGCGGATGGGTTGAGTATCCACCTAAAGTGGATACTCCCCGGTAGAGTCACTCAAGATTTAAAGGTCACCCAGGCTGCCCAGCTAAAGGTAAGCAGGAAGGTGGGTAGGAAGATGCTAGAGGGATATGATCACTTTAGTGATAACAGCAAAAGCATAATTTCATACTCTATGGGAGAACACAATGCTAAACCACTTCTGCATTTTACTAAGAAAATCACAGGGATAAACAAAATGTATGCTTTTGGCAAAATAGACAGCATACAGCTGGAAAAAATTGGAAGGAAAGAGGACAAGATGATGTGTGGGAACATGGTGGATGGACTCAATTACAGGAACAATGAGGACACTATTGAGAAATCTAAAATGCCATGTTGAGGACATATCATCCTAGAGAAAATCCATTTACTTAATTACTAAGATTCAGCACCAAGCTGATGGGATGGGATGGGGTGGAGTGGGGTGGGGTGGGGTGGGTGGAGTGGAGTGGAGTAGGATAGGATAGGACAGGACAGAATAGAATATTAATCATGTATTTTCTCCTTAGGTATTAATTAAGCTATGAAAGTACATTATTATACATTGGCTTCAATCTGGGCCAGGAAAAGTCTATCAATGTTCGTCTTTCTTTTGAGTTCTTTGCCCCTTTGCCACCACTATCTTGTTTCATTTACCATGTGAAGGAAAGGCACCCATCATTCTGTTTGAAGAAGACAGCTGATCTAGAACAGGTTGTGTTCACAATCCCTACAAATCTGTTTTACATATCGTATTTCCACATTTTTAAAAATAACTTCCTGCGTATAGTTGTAGACCTCAAGCTGCCTTATGTCTTCAGTTCTCAGCTCATTCTGGAAAAAGGAGCTTTAATTTTCCCTGGTGCCTCTTCCACCAGAGGGCCACCATGTCTGTTCTTATGTTGAGCAATGCATAAATATCCATCTCAAAACAATACCTTGAGCTCCTTGACTGTAAAACAGCCGGTAAGCAGCATCGACATCCAGCAGATAATCCATCTTGAATGGACTATCCATCTTGAAGGATTTTGCAGTCACTTGTTCAGCTACCCAAATTGATATAGCCAGTTTCCTGAAAAAGAAAGAAGTATCTTTAAATGTAAAATTCATATTCTGTTTATATGCAATATTTAAAGTAACTTACAGCAATGTTTATGTTAATCTAGCATAATACTTGAGGCATTTTGTACCTTTGCTTCCCCAATATTTACTGTTGTAAAACACACACACACACACACACACACACACACACACCCCTTCATGTATCATGAAGCTTTTTTGATTTTAGGCATTTAGGCATGGTATATGACAGCACACATCTTTTAAAACACATCTTGCTATCCTCTTAAGAGTATTGACGGTGGCTACATTATATTAACTGCATTAAAATTCTAAGCAATCCAGATATCTATTAGCAAAGAAATGTTAACAATTATAGATAGGTGAGAAAAACAATGTATGGTGGTTTCAAGAGGATTAGATTTATTTATTTTTTGCTTGAAATGAGTCAGTCCATTTTAATTTCATGAGGGAGGATTAAAAAGACTTCACACTGACAGCTTTTAAAATGCTAGAGACAGTAATTAGCCTTACCACATTGTCAGAGGTCTTTGGTAAAAGTTAGTTCTGAAATGCAGTGTTTTTCTTCATACACCTACATATGTACACACAGCATCTTTAAAAACAGTAATCCTGCATCTGTCTTATCTTTCACTGGTTTGTAAATTTTCTTCCTCTGTAAAATAGTTATGTGTTTAGGTCCAGGATTTACCAAACAATTGTAGACCGAGATTTTATTGAATGCTTCTCTTTTAAAACTTATATCATGCTTGCTTTGAAATGCCCTTTCTTAGCATTTCTAAAGATCTTTTAAAAGTGTATATTTCAAAAGAAAAAAAATGGCACTATTAACCTAATTTACCACTTGTAATTTCATTACTTAGCATTAACTGATTTCAGTATTTACATGCCTATGGAATCAGCCAACTTCTGCAATTCTTCAGTAGAGGCTTCTGCTAATATCTTTAACACACCAAAATATAAGTCCTGCAAAAATGTTTGTGTATGTGTCAGTGTGTGTGTGTGTATACATGCATACAGACATATACGTACGTATACCAAAAACTGCCTACCAGTGGCAACAATCCAGTGCTTTCCAGTCAAGATTCTTTTGATCTCGTTAAATATTCCCCAGCGCAAGCAAATAATTTTGATTATTTGATTGGCACGCAGATGAATAATGTATAACATTGACTGGACTTTTTTTTATCTGATAGCAAAACAGCAGGGAATGATGTTACCAGGCAACAGAAGGTGACACTACCCTCAAGATAATCAGACCACCAGCTCCATCTACTAAACAAACTTTCTCAACAACAGCATATGGGTGTGTGTGTGTGTGTGTGTGTGTGGTATGTGTGAATGTGGGTCTGTGAATGAGAATATTTGTATGAATATGCAAGATTTTGTTCCACTCTCCATTCTTTTTTTTTCCCTGCCTTTGTTTCGCACCAAATTGCTAAAAACACACAAATGCAATTGTTAACTTACATCAATTTTTCCTGCCTAGTCATTTACTTTTATCAGCTTACCCCCCCCCCCCCTATTTTGATGATTGACCAAAAGAGTAATGAGGCTATAAAGTTACATTATGGTAACAGGCAAGGCAATAAAACGCTTCAGCGACCAGCATCGGCTCTTATCAAGAACTACCATCCTAGCAGTTGAGGCATGCTTCTCCCTCCTTCAATAATGCCATAAAGTACAGGTGCATTATAAATGTTTCAGCGATGAAAAGTGAACACAAAGGTTAAGCCCCGGTTTGCCAAAACATTCATTCAGAATCGGAAAAAAAGGACAATGCCATCATAGATTTACAAAAAATCTCTCCAAGAGGGGAAAAAAATACATATCATAAAGTCTTTCTCCCCCCCCCCCCCCGATCCCCATGCATTCAAAAGATACGGAGCAGGAGCGAACTAAACATATTTTGTTTTAAAGAAAGCGAAACTCTGTTTCTAGGAACAAGGGTACTCACCAATATCACCTCCCTTGCTGAATTGTCCTATGTACCATCGCGTGAAGCTGAGCAGTTGATCTGTGTTGTAGGATTCTTTTAAGCCTCTCAGTTCTGGTAAGTTGCTTCTAAACCTGCTGCCCTAGGATGGGGAATTTGGTACTCCTTCGCCCAGAGATAAGAAGAGCCCCTGTTTTCAGGATGTGTTTGTCTGCTAATTAAAGAAAATTAAGGGGTGGGGGAATAGGAGGGGGAGATGCTTTATATTACTGGCTGGTCTATTCCTTTCGTGCTATCCCTTCCATTTTATTTGCATTAAAAAAATAAAACCCATCTCCCGTCTGTCTTCTCCACTGCTTCTGAAAAGGTATGGAGTAATTTGTTAATCAGGACGAAATATGCTGGGTGATTTGAAGCAAGGCAACTCGTCTTCTGAGCCAAGTAACAGTGTGAGCAATTATAAATGGCATTTTGAAATGCAGAGTCTCTCTCTCCCCCCCCCACAACCTCTCTCTCTCTCTCACGCAGTCCTTGCTTTTTCCTCCTCCCTTTGGAAATGCATGGCAACAATTGCTCATGCAAAGCCACAAGTGTATATGTCTGTTGTGTGTGTGCGCGTAAAACAATCCTACCCTAGTAGGGCTATTCTGATTATCCCGATTTGCACCAGCAAGAATCCTCAATAAAATGTTTCACAGATGAGTTTCAATTACTATGTAGAAGTTGGAACTCTCCCCCACACACCCTGTGGCTTTCCTACCTTCCCAGCTAGCAACTCTCAGCACGCCAGTTTGCGTGGCCTTTCTTCTGCCACCAGCGTGTCCCTCTTCCTGTTCTTAGATCTTCTGCAGAATTTTCTTCCCATCCAATTCTTCCTGGTAGGAAATTGACTGGCAGCCCCCTCCCTCCTTTCTCTTTGTCATACCTCTTCTTCTACCACTACTTTTACATTATATTCCTGCTTCTTGTGGTTACAAGTAGTCCTCAACTTACGGCCGCAACTGAGTGCAAAATTTCAGCAAGGGAAGTTGCTAAGTGGGTTTTGCCCCATTTTGCCACCTTTCTTGTCGCCGTTTTTCAGCGAATCACTGCAGTTGTTAAGCTGGTACCAAGGTTGTCGGTCCCCACTGACTTTGCTTGTCAGAAGGTCACAAACGTTGATCACGTGACCCAGGGACACTGCAACCCGTCCTAAATATGAGTCAGTTGTCAAGCATCCAAATGTAAATCACGTGATCGTGAGGGTGCTGTGAAGGTCGTACATGTGAAAAGCAGTCTTTATAAATCACTTGTTTCGGGGCTGTTGTAACTTCGAACAGTCACTAAACAATAACACAGGACTACCTTTAATATTTATTATTTCCTTTGCTTTAACTGAGGTCTGTCTTCTTGCCTTAGCCCAAGGGTAGGCAACCTTGGCTCTTTTATGACTCGTGGACTTCAACTCCCAGAATTCCTGAGCCAGCATGGCTGGCTCAGGAATTCTGGGAGTTGAAATCCACGAGTCATAAAAGAGCCAAAGTTGCCTACCCCTGCTTTAGCCCTTTGATTATAGGTAGTCCTCAATTTACAACAGTTCACTTAGTGACCATTCAAAGGTACAACGGCACTGAATAAAGTGACTTATGGCCATTTTTCACACTTACAACCATTGCAGCATTCCCCCATGGTCACATGATTTACATTCGGATGCTTGGCCACTGGCTCATATTTATGACAGTTGCAATGTCCCAGGGGTCATGTGATCAACTTTTGTGACCTTCTGACAAGCAAAGTCAGTGGGGAAACCAGATTCACGTAACAACCTCGTTACTGTTTTAACATGTGTTAAGTGATTCACTTTACCACTGTGGCAAGAAAAGTCTTAAAATGGGACAAAACTCACTTAACGAATTATTCACAACCTAAATTTTGGGCTCACTTGGGATCGTAAGTCGAGGACGACCTGTATTGTGGCTGTCTGGGAATGAAACTTTGTCTTTTCTTTCCCCCTACACAACTCGCCACTTTCTCGGTCCCAAGATTTTAAGTGATGCTTCAGCTGAACCGTTTTCACTTTCGGACGCTGCTCACATTTGGTGGAATGTTGATGAATGTTCTATAATATAATGGCACAATAAATATGCTTCCAAGCCTGACTGAACCTCATCAAACTTCTTTCTTTGAATTAATAGTTGCCCATTTCTAATAAATAAGCTTTCAAAAGTCTCTCGATTATAAATGTGGTTTTTTTAAATGTAGGGTACATTCAAGAAATTCAATCTAGTATTCTATGGTTATATGTACAAATCATTGTACATAGCTTTTATATGATGCTTCTCTGTGTGTCTCCCAGCTAAAGAATCCCTCTCAGCCCCCAAGATGATAAATCAATCGAAATTCACCATTCCTATATTTTATCTCCCTTGAAAAATGCATCAGGTGAAGGTTAAATTGTACATTGAAAGGGGAAACAAATGTTTCCATTTTATTAGAAGGGCATGTGCACCTGTGGGAAGAAACAGACAATACTATAATGTATCGTGTTCCCCATTTTCAGCCAACTGATGCTATATAAATCAGTTCCATCATCCTTCAACAAAAGAGATGCTGAGAAATATTAAATTACTGTATAGAGAAGAACAACTGTATCAGCTAATTGGGTGAATTGTTACACTAGAAGCCTCGTATATTGCAAAACCTATGTACTTTAAATAATACATCATCAGTTTTTTCTTTCAAAAAGTAGGAGAAGCAATTCAGATTAGTTGGGCTGGCAGAGGCAGTGGTCACAATGCTAATGGGAAAACTTTCTGTATAAGATTACATTTGGAAATGAAATCAATGCATGTTCCTCTTATAAGGAAAAAAAGATTGTAAATGCAATGAATTATAAACCAAGTACTATAGAAAATTTGCCACTTGGATTTTAGCGAAATTGGATTCTGGAATTAGCAAAATTCCCTCTTAAGCAGGATTCCAAAAGATCAAACTAATAACCTCCTTTTTGAATGCTTGGTATATACAAGAGTAAAGTACACAATTATGTATTGGTAACAGATTGGCCTTAACCTCCCTCTGATCACTGGATTGTGCTTATAACTGTTGCTATAAAGATTCAGATCCTGGGCTTCCGGTTTGATGTCGTGACAAATGGATGCAGGAAGACAGGGCTCCATCTTTTGTGTTTGGTTTCACCCCACTAGGGATCCTGGAAAGAGTCAAAAGTCGCCCCATAGAGGCAACAAGCAAGGAGAGGACCCTCGTTGATTGCAGGAGGGTGGTGGCCCTTCCATTTGATCCAAGGAAGCCCTCCAAATCAGCAGGGGAAAGACTAGCTACAATCATGTAGCCAGTCAGAAGCTGCTGACAACGGAAGACAATAAACACAAACAAGCAACTTTCAGCAATGTGGATGAAACTGGGTGAGACCCTATCCCCTCTTTATGATTCTAAGACTTTTTTCTGGAAACAATTGCCCAAAGCACCCTCCCCAATGAGAGAGGGAAGGGGAATTTCCACCCCATTCCCTCAGTAAAAGAAAAGTGGCAAACTAATTACTTGGGGGAAACATAGAAAATTACAAGATTAATTTGGAATTAATACACATATATGGCTTTGAAATTTGGGGACTAAAAGTGCTTTTGAGCCTTTTTAAAAAAAGAGATTTGAAAAGCTTGTAATATAAGTTTGGATTTAAAAAGCTGGAAAATGGTGCTAATGACATCTAGTGGTGAATTATGGCACTACAATTTGTTATGCACAAAGGAAATTTGGCTTGAAGCCCAGATTTAGATAAGACTTGCTGTTCTTAGAAATCTTCACTTTTGAAGACTGCAGCTGGGAAAAGGGAAAAAAACTTTTGGGCTGCTTATCGGTGTGGCAGGGATGATGAACTATTTTGAAATCAGCCTGCCTGAACTACAAATATAAATATTAACTGACTTTCAGAACTGTATTATGGAACTATTTCCATGTAGGAGAAACACATATCATTACTTGAGATGATGGAATATTTTGGATTACTAATCTTTGATTGATGAACAATTTTTATTATAAAGACTACCTACAAAAAATGAAATGGATAGCTTTATAGAGGTTTTGATCCATTAGATGGGATATTATATAATTATAGTGTTTTAATATGGTGGAAAATAGATAATTGCTAAAAATAGAAGTATTATCATAACTAGAAAGATAAGACTTGTAATTAGAATATTAGATTTTGGTATAAGAAGGGAAACTGGAAAATATTAAGTTGTTTGAATAAGGGAAGCTTGTGATTACCCAAATATAACTTACTTTGAAATTATAAACAATAGAGATATTTTGAACACTGATGGGAAATTAAAATTAAAAAAAAAAAGCGAAAACAGGATACTGATTGAACATATGGATATTAAGTGCAAACGCAATTAAGATATGTTTTGGTTAGAAAAGTTATCTAAACTGACCTTATTAATATTATGAGAAAAATGTAACAATTGTCACATTCAGTGTATATTTCTGCCCATGGCCAAGATGCGGATGTCATGAAAAACTGGTGCCTGGAGGCTATCAAAATCTCGATGATGCAACTAAGTTCAAGTTAGCTTCTGTATAACAGTGACCATCCAAGGATATGAGAGATGCTCCTGGTCTCCTTACTTGCATGATTTAGAGATTCTTCTGGACTCCCTACTTCAAAAGCAGGTAGAGTCTGGGTGGGAAAAGGTATCTTGTGCCAAACTTTGCTTCATACATTCTATGTTTCGTAAAACCTTATCCCAGGGATCCATAAATCTTTCTCCCTCGCTGTTTTTAGAAGATCTTTATGTTTTATTTCATAAATTTTCAACCTATGGAACATTGAAAACTAGCAGTTTCTAAAGCATGAAAAATTCCTGCTTTATAATCACTTGAATGATGTGGAGCATAAACTTACAAACTGTGAATTGCTCTAGAAAGAGTATTCAATCTTCTTTATAAATGCCTCTTTCTCTTTTCTTTTCTTCCCTGTCCAATAATTTCATTCCCATCTGAGTTTTTTTCCTGTTTTTTAATGCTGTTTCTGCTGAAAGAAAAAAAGGAAACCTTAAGCATGTCGCTGAGAGTGAAAACTAATTCTGAGGTCAATGTTGTGGTGAAAAACAGTGAAGAGAAGCTTATGCATACCAACCTGAATTCCTGGAGAAAGCGAGAGAATACAAATCCAACAAATAACAATAATAAATGAAGTTTTCATCCTTCAGCTTTGTTTCCATTAATCCGAGGCATCCCTTTAGTGCTTTCCTCATTTTTAAAATAATACAAATAACAACAACAACAACAATAATGGAAACAATCAGTCAAGTGACCACATGACTTCCTTTTTAAAATATTGTAGAGCATAAAGGATCAGTCACTTAAACTGAACTTATGCCCATCTCTATGGCAACTAATAGTAACATTTAATGTTCTCGTTCACTATACACAAAAATGTAATATGCTCCCCCGCTACACTTTTCTTTTTGTGCTAAATCACTCTGTGCCGCCTACACTATGGCAAGATTGCATATAAACTGAAATGCATCAAAGAAGCATTGACATCACAAAGTTATACTTGAAATAGTGATGGAATATTGTTTCCTAGGTTATATAACCCGTGACCCATCAAGCTGAACAGAATTAGCATTCATGTTTAGTGATCACTTCCTCTCTGCCCCTTGCTTTACAGCCTCCGACAAGTAACACAACTATACAAGTAATCATACAGGGTGATGGCATGTTTTTCATTTGTAGATCATTTGTGCTATTCAAAGTCTGTGCTAGAGAATCCTAAAACTCAGCTTAAAGGAAATTTCAAAACTGATTGGCAAGGCAGATCTTAATTAATGCTATTTTATAAAATAGCTACAGTACAAAGCACTTAACATTTGCCTCCAACCGTGTGCAAACTGATAATTCAGGATTTCTGGGATAAAATTAATTGTATGGATTATTTGAGTAGAGGTTTTGGCTGGTTCTGACACACAAGCTGTTGGGACATTATGATGGCTGACCCATAAACAGGCTTGCCCTGGTTACACTAACGTGTTGACTCTCTGGGTTTAAAATCAGATCAAGTGGATGTTTCTGATCCTACTTTCAGGTCAGCTTTTGAAAGTATGGGAAAATTAATCCTTGGCATCATGGCTCCTTTTGCGGAGCTTGCAGGATAGGTTTCTATTCTTTCCCACCACCTTCAGCTTTTGGACCCAACATTCAAAGTGTCAGACCTGCCCCAATCCCGGTCCCTTAGGAAAGAAAAGCCTTCGACTCCATTTGGTTAAAGCAGAGGTTTTTTTTACTAAGGATGTTGGTTGCAGTCATGTCAAGCCAACTCTGAAATTTACCGTGCTCACTAGTTACAATAATAAGATGTAGGCTTGCCCCAGCCCACCCCTCCCTCTGTGACCAATCTGTTTCGAGCCAACTGGAGCTCACCAAGATGTTTTGCAATCTCTGAAATGTTTGGGGGTAATCTGCATATTTCTCAGGGTGCCTGGCTGTGGGGTGCTGATACAATCAGGATCCGACTGCCTTGGTCCTTATCACCTATCATTCCCCTCCCTCCTGGTTTCATATCACATATACACAAAGCTTTATTGCCCTTTCATTCTTCTCCCCCTTATTTCTCCTTTCATCCTTCACTCCCTTCTTCTTTTGATGACAGGATGTTTGTGAGGGCCCAAGCCAAGCCAGGTAGAGCTGATACAAAGTTTCTATTTAAATTTAAAATTTTAGAACCATATGAGATGTCATAGAAACTCTGCAATCCATCTCTCATGTCTGTTCTGCTTTAGATTGGAAAAAAATAAGTATGACGCTTCTCTATTCATATTTCTAAAATTCAGCTCAAGGCCAGGAGAATTCAACTCAACTAGAGGTCAGGAGAATTAAGGTTGACTTTGAATATTCTTTTCTATCATCTCTTTTGCTTTGTTATGTCATTGAATTTTATAAGGTGTTTGATACATTTATGCATATGCAATAAGTAATGCAATTATTCTCAACAATAAACTGTCTCTGAAGATACCTAAACTGTGTTACCTGTTAAGAAGGCATGAAAAACTAAACACATAATTAGATGTTGTTAGTGCTACTTCCTGACAAGAAAATGCCTTAATTCAATTTTCTATCCCTTCTCTTGCAAATATGGATACAAGACTAACTTAATTTTGATAGCATAAATGGTCAGCATAGTATAACAATAAGTTCAGATGTTTTAAAGGAACATATTGTGACACATTGCACTGAGATAATAAATAGTATCAGCACAAGCAAATATGCAGGAAAAGAATAATGATGGTGGTTCATCCAGTCAACAGTGAAAGCTATAATGTCAGTTTTTGTCATCTTTGTGGTGCTTTGCAAAAAAAAAATGGATGGAGAAAATGAAGTATCTTGGTTTCCTTGATACCGTTTTGGTCATGCTATTTTGGCCCATCATTTTACTGACTTGGTTTAGATAACACAATTTGAGATTGGCTTTTATCCTTTCTGATGGGATATTCCATCAGAATCTGATGGGATGTACCTGGTCTATGTCAAACAGCTAACATCAATCTTGAAATCCTAACTATGTTTTCCATTCTCACCTTCTTATACCCATGAAATTAAGACAGAGTCAGTTTGAGAGTCTAATGTTTTCTTTGTAATGTAGGGTTCTGTAATTGGAACTAGAAAAAGAAACAAATTGTGTAGCCTTGCCTAACTATTGCTATCTCACTTTTGTAATCAGTGTTTGCACCAGGGACAAATTTCATGCAAGCGTGGGAAACCTGTACACGAATGGGATGTACTGAAGGAGGGAATAAGGGAGTGTACAGGAATGATTGATGTCGTCCTTATATTGTAATAATTCTGTTGTCTGATTTTCATTGGCTAACAAAGTTTATAAAGCAATTCTACTAACTTTCTAAGGTGTGGCACTTCTGAATGCAACTGCTGCCAGTGTTCAAATTATGTTCCCACCCAGGACTTATTTTAATTTTAAGCCTCTGCTTGAGTTTTCATGATTGGATTTTTATGATTACTCAGGTTTGGCCAAGGGCCAGTGACTTTACAGTTTCTTAAGTTAAAACATGTTTTTTTGTAACTGTTTCTGTACATAACGTTTTTCCAAGATTAACTCTTGGTTCAGTTTACTGTACCAGCAGAATATGCTATTTACACAAAGAAATTGAAATAGGAATTAGTGAAAAGTTCCCTTCCTAACTCCTCTATCTTCTACATTCATTATCTGTAGTTTTAAATGTGTTAGTAGAATGAGGGGAAAGCAAGAAAAGAGAGGAAATTTGTGGACAAGGATCCAGTGCATGCTCAGCCTCCTAGCATGTAAAAACTAACAAGAGACTTGGAAGCCATACAGAGGAGACAAATTTTATTCACACAATCCTATATTTAGGGCAATGGATTTCATTCAGTGATGCTATCATAAAAGATGACTTCATGTTGCTATTGTAAAGACAAGCCCCTTACCACTCTTTATTGATCCAGCAATTGATTATGTGCCATCAGGGTTTTATTAATAGACTTCATACCTTGGTATTGCATTGGGACTAGTAACAGGGTAGGCTTTTCTATCTTGTAATCCTCCACACCCAGCCTTCAGCCCAAAAAATCTGGAAGAAAGATAAGACAACAGAATTAGGTATCTAAGAACCAGCCAATTAGTATGCATAAAAACTGGTGACATTCAGGGAGGAAGATCAGCACTCATCAGGAAGAATAGCAATGGCCTTCCTAGATGAGGTGATAGAGACTGCTAGTATCTGCTGGAAAGGCAGCTCTACATTATGCTATACAATAGAGCAGGGGTCCCCAACCTCCGGCCCATGGACCGGCACTGGGCTGCAGCATGCTAGAAACCGGTCCGCGCGAACAAGCAAAGGCCCCATCCGCGGGATGCAGGCAGTACATGAAACCATGCCCCCTCTGGTCTGCAGAAAAACCTCTCTCCACAGAACCCGTCCCTGGTGCCCCAAAGGTTGGGGACCTCTGCAGTACACAATGCCAAGCATCCTGAGTATCAGAGATGCATTTTAATGCAATTTATACAAAATATCCATTACATATAACATACTGCATATAGAAAGCATCTCAGGATTCTTCTATTTCCATAGGCATGTATATCTTATACATGACAAAATCAATGCCACCTATACATTCTCTCTTGTGTGTAGGCAGTATTTTTTAAAGAGAATTTAAATGGAAACGACTATAATGTAAAATAATAACAACACAATAATAATGCTAATATATAACAAAACAATATACCAAAAGTGACTTAATGACTAATAAATGATTTGCTAAGCAACACATGAAAATGTAGCTAAAGCTAAATTAGAATGATTCAACAATAATTGATTTTTAACCGGTTAAATAATACCCCATTCAAAGGAATTGCAAAAAGTTTCGATGATGTCTTACTAAATTCCTGAGGCTGAAAAATATGCTTAAATAATAACAAATGAATGTAGAGACTCTATCATAGACAGGATGCAAGGGTCCAGTTCTTCAACATCAGCTCATTCCCACTTATTACATAGATCCTTTTCCACCCTGTCCCCAACGTTCTCACAAAGGGAACAGAAGCCAGACTGCAATTATGTTGATTTTTCATTTAGTAAAATTGGAGAAATGCTTTAGACTTAATTTATCTTGATTTCAGCAACCTATTCAACAATATACCCCATTAGCAAGGTAGGTAGATGTGGAATGAGTCACATAACTGGTTTCAAAATTCTATTGATTTGAACATTGTACCCAAATAATTGCCTATAGTGTTGCTTCATCAAACTGGAGTGAAATATTGAATGGGGTACGTCAAGGTTCCATTCTGGACCCAATATTCTTCAGCCAAAATAATCTGGATAAATTAGAGAAGTGAGCTAAAATAGTAGAAAAAGATTTAACAGAGAAAAAATGGTAAACTTCTTCACCTAAAAGATGAAATCAAATGCATATATAATGAAGGGTACTGGGTTGGTACACACAAAAAGTATATTGGAACAGAGTAGCGCTGTTGGTGAAAATGAATATGAGCTACCAAGTTCTAACCAACTTTTGGAGTTGTGTAAAAGAGAAAAGCAATTTTAGATTGCCACAACAGAATGAGAGTTACTAAATCATAGGAAGTAAAAAAAAAATCTGCATTTAGTCACATCCCACTTCAAGCATTTTTGTCCAGTTCTGGATAATATTCTTTAAGAATTCACACAAATTGGGGCACCTGTAGGGAAGAGCCATGTGTATAATCAGTGCTTAGAAACTCAATCACATAACTGGCAATGTTTAGCCTTGAGGAGAGAGAATTGAATAGCACCCTCCAAATATCTAAAGGGATATAAAAAAAGGAAGGCCAAGAGTACGTCCCTATTACTTCAGAATGTGTGCTAGTTGTGGAATGATTTTAAGTTACAAAAGGCAGGTTCTGACAGAATGTCAGGGGAGAGGGGGAACCATCCAAACAGAAAGAACAGTTGAATAATAGAAAAGTTACTCTGAGAATGGTAGGTTCCTCCTCACTGAATGAGTTCATGGAGGAACTAGACAGGAATTTATTCATTGGATTGTTTTCATTTGATTTCTTTTTTTTTTTTTGCATTTGGCAGAATGCTATACAGCCCTTTCCACAGCTATATGAAAAAGAAATGTTGTGTTAGATTCTCTTTCCAAACCTAATGCAAGCCCATAGATATAAAAGAGAGACCACAAGGTATGGTGCATTGAAACTGTTTGGTTTTGCTAGTCATCAATTATATAGGCATACATCTACTAGTAATTGCCAAATCATCTTAGCTCCAAGCTATGATGCTTCTGTTTTCCAAAAAGTTGTTTAACCCCTTGATTAATTACATATAACCACATGTCTGGGAACATGAGTTCACTGTATCTATTTTTCTGATGTTCAATTAATTTGGGCACTAATGAGTTTTATAGTTAAAAAAAATTAAGCAAACACTTCTTTGATATAACATTAAAAAACTGTAATCCCTTTGTGGAAAGTCGGGGGAGGGGAGAGAGAACATGAACAAAGTAAATTTTATATAGCAGTTTTAATACCCTTCTTTTGTTTGCATCTCTAGTCATTTTCCATGCACAATCAGAGCTCATGCGTCCCACGAAAGCCAGAAACCCCTGTTTTTCTACTGCTGCATCTATGATGAGATTAGGGGGAAAATATCAACATTTAAGGAGCAGCTGCAGAACAATTAAATTACCTTGCTGTAGCCATGATTCTGTTCATTAGCAATCAGTTCACTACTTTCGCTACGTTCTCTTTTAAACTCAAAAAGAAATTTTACATTCCAAATTATACATTGCTTTGAACTCTAATTTCTTTGCATGTTGCACTTTTTATGCATGCGAGATTTTCCAAGCTGTTTTGTCAGTTGTGGCCCTCAGACAAATTGGCCATCAACAGGTACATAGAGATAAACCACATCTACATGCCATTCAAAAGAGACAGTCAAAAAGTCAAAAAGGAAACAAAAAGATCAAAACTTCCCTCACCAGCAATCAGCAATCAGATGAGCAGAGATTAACACCAATATTAATATTAGACCAACAATCAAGAAGTGAACAACAGTTCCCAAACATGGAACTATCAACTCAGACAAACAAGCTAACAGTAAGCAACAGGTTAGGAACCACCAAGTTCACCCCCACCAACATTGACAGGGCAAGCCATTGGTATATAATATGAAAGCAAACCCTACTCCTTTCTAGCATTGATTATGTTACCTAGCTTGGTAATGAAACATCTGCAAGAAAACAACCAAGGTCAGGGAGCACCATGGATTCCACAAACTCAGAAGTCCTGAAGCCTTTTCAGAAACAAGTGAATAAAAGCTTCAGCTGAAAATTTGTTTTCCAGGGAAGACATGTTCTTTGGCATGCACATATTGCATGAAACATTTAGTTTCTCTTATATTATATACAAAGAAAAAGGTGAGAGGCACACTAGTCTTGCTCAGGAAATTGTCTTTTGACAACTATCAGGTGTTCTCTGTTCTTGTGTTTATTTAATGTAATGTTTAAATGTTTAGATTGGACAATATGTACATCATATAATGCTACAATGTGAAACAATATATGTAACCAAGCAGTAGATTAAGGCTTGTTGGCTTAGGAATCCTGTCTTTTGGGGAGCCATAACCCAGAATCACAGGTTCCAATGTCACAATACATTATAAATGTATGTTTGTAAAGAGACAGATAAACAATCTTAATGTTTGTTAAAGGACATTGGTGTTTGTGTCTTACCTGGAGCAACAATCTATCGATTCTATTACAATCAATCCAACATTCCCAGTACATCCTATTGAAATGTATAGTTTTCAGAATAAAGGAAAATTGAGGGTACTGGACTAACTTGAAAAGACTTCCCACGACTAAGATGAAGGAGTAGATACTGTTTTTTGAGACCATGTGTAATTAGTTGTTTGTTATTAATTGCTTACAAAATGTCTTGGAGAAGCAAATTCTGAAGACTAACTCGGAAACTGAAAAAAAATGTGGGATTTTATAGCAGAAGTAACCCAATTTCTATCAGACCAATATAGTTGAGGAAATCATTAAAATGATGCAAGTTCAACAGCTCAACCTGATCAACTCTATGATCAAGACATGCTAATGGGACTCAAAACCATAGAGAGAGGAGCTACACCATGTTCAATGACAAAGACTAGCTATACCACAATGGGAACAAGCTTTTTAACAAATCATCTTCCAAATATGGAGAAGGAAGATATCTCAAGGAAGACTGTCCCAAAGTAAAGGTCCAAGTAAATTTAGACATTTTAATGCTTTTTAGTGTTTCAGTGGTTTTTATTGTTTTAAAGTGTTTATGCAATTTTAATTGTAATATATGTTCTGAATTATTGTTTGCTGAGATGGGCAGCTATCGAGTTTAAATAAATAAATAAATACACACAAACCTGTTTGCATCTAAAAATCAAAAGAAACTTGCAGGTAAAAACCTCCCTAAACCAAGAGCATCTATTATTGGCACACATGGACTTTGGAGTCATAACTTTCAGTGTGTGCTTATTATTATTCAAAGACCAAAATCAAGCACCATCAGTACAAGTAAAGGTTAAGTTTTCCCCTGTCATGTCCGACTCCAGGTGCAATGCTCATCTCCATTTCTTAGGCGATGGAGCCAGTGTTGTCTGTAGACATTTCCTTGGTCATGTGGCAAACTGACTATACACTGAGGCACATGGAACGCTGTTACCTTCCCACCTTTTTATCTACTTGCATTTACATGCTTGAGAATTGCTAGGTTGGCAGGAGCGGAGACAAGAACAGGAACTCACCCCTTCATGCGGTGGTTGGGTCTCAAACTACCAACCTTCCAGTTGACAAGCCCAGCATCTTAACCACTAGGCCACTGCGACCTACAATCAGTGCAAATAATATTTGCCAAAACTTCCCTACTTAAATGACTTGTTAGTGGAAAAGACTGAATAGAGGAATGAAGCAACAAGTTTATTGCCTACTGTATAGTTTTTCTTAAATCTTGCTGTTCATTAAAATATTTGTGGAGAAAAGAAGGGACACTAATTAGCATAAAACAAAAGAAGTCAATATGGAGAATCAGGAACCAATTAAGGGATTGTCATATGTGAGATTTAAGAAGTGATGACTCAGTTTTCAAGAGGATGTCTCTAATTTAAAGCAACAATAAGGATGATTCATAAGTTACATAAAAGAGGAAACACTTTCTTTTCATAATCATTGGTCCTTGTAATGCGAACAGAATTAATAACATACTTATTCAAGCCCTGTTTACTTTGAAATCAATTTTCCTGGGATTTATTTGCAATAATATATGTTTTGGGCTGAAGCATTTGAATTTATGTATTATTTATTATGTGGTATGTAATTTTTCATATATCTACTATGAATCTTCTCTCTGTACATTCAACAATATTATGTATCTATATAATTTATTTTAGATATATAACTTCCATTCTGAATAAAATTTCTAAGGTAGCTCACTTCATTTAGAAAGCATTAAAAAACATAAATGATATGGGTGGCAAATAAATCTAATAAATAATAAAAGATCAATCAATACAAAAATAAAAGAGATAAAAATACAATATTAAAGCAGTCATATAAGAGCAGAGAGAACATTAATCTCACGTGGGGAAAAAACATGCAGGTAAGCTCATATGGGGAAGACCATTTCTGGAACATGATAGTCATATACAGATTGCCAAAATAGCAGATATGAAAAATAAAGAGAAATAAGATGTTATGGGTAGAACTTAACTCTCTCTCTCTCCACTGGAACAGCATTGGGAGAAAAAAAGAACTGAAAGAGTAGAAGAGATTACAGTTGCAGCATCCCCACGGTCACCTGATCAAAATTCAGATGCTTGGCAACTGACTCATACTCATGACGGTTGCTGTGTCCTGGGGTCATGTGATCCCCTTTTGCAACCTTCCGACAAACAACGTCAATGGGGAAGCCAGATTCACTTTAACAACAGGTTTACTAATTTAACTACTGCAGTGATTCACTTAACAAAGGTAGCAAGGAAGATTGTAAAATGAGGCAACATTCACTTAACAAATGTTTCACTTAGCAACAGAAATGGGCTCAATTGTGGTCGTAAGTCAAGGACTCCCTGTAATCTTTTCCCTCTATTTTATCATGTTTGTTTAATTGGTCAGAACTGTGATAGTGCAGAAGCCTCACTAGAGGGCAATATTTGGCTGACCGTGTATGAACTCAAGAGATTAAGGAGGGTTGGGAAATATTATAATAATAGTAAGTTAAACTGGAAACTTAAACCATTTCTTGGCAAAGGCAATGGCAAATTTCTTCATTATGGTTGCCAAGAAAACTGCTATGTCCATGAAGGCACTAAGAGTTACATTTGACTTGAAGGAGATAACCTTGTAATGTAGGACAATGTTGACCAGGGTTCCCCAATCTACCTTACGGAAATATCAGAACATTAAGTCCAGCATTGTGCTAACTTAAGACCTATCCATCCTGAACTTGTGAAGCATCAGTAAGGAGTGGCCAGCATTGAAACCTTAGGCATTCTTGGGAAGGATTATAATTAGCGTGTTTGCCAAAGTGCCAGCAATGTAAGATATGGTCATCTCCATGGTTTTCTTGCTTGGGGCCTTAAAAGATGATCCTGATGCCAAGCTTACTGAAAGGGCATTACAACTCATCATATAGGAACAGCAACAGTTTTGACAGTCTTTAGATGTGAACCAAAACAGGTCTTGCTACTGGCTTAATAGTTGTGGAAATCTACTATGCAGCTTTAGGCTCTGCTGTGTATATACATACTTAACTCTTCAGAGAGGAAACTGTTTGCTGAATAGCTTTCTGTTTTGCCCACCAGGGTTCTGACCTCTAAGGAAGGCTTGAGGCGCCACTGTTACCATAAGCACATCTGTCCTAGAAATATGCACAGAAATGCCTAAGTGGAGGTCAAAGGTCAATCTGATGGCATCAGACAGATATTGCAAGAAAACAAGACTCCCAAGACTGCCCAAAAGCTAGTGGCCTCTTCAGTAAATAACCAAACACCAATACTAGCTCCACAAGAGGACTTATTCCTGAAATTAGAAAACCCTGTCCTTTCACCACAAAGGTATCTGCAAAGAAAGAAATAAAAATGTCAAATGCATTCACAATCACAAAATTAGCATTGGTCTATGTGTAATCATGCCAAAAACTACAGTGACATTTCAAATTCGATGGGGGGGGGGAAGCTATATTGGATATCAGCTAAAAACATCCTCAGAGCTGTGGAGAAAAGGCTTGTGTGTAAGGAGTCCCATATTTGGTCCTGCAGCCATATCACACTAGATCGGGGTCCCCAATCCCCGGTCTGTGGACCAGTACTGGACCGCGGCATGCCAGCAACCGGGCCATACAAACAAGCAAAGCCCCATCCGCGGGATACAGGCAGCACACAAAACCACACACCCTCCAGTCCACAGAAAAACCTCTCTCCACGTAATCAGTCCCTGGTGCCCAAATGGTTGGGGACCTCTGCACTAGATTGCATCCTGCAGCCATATTTAAAATGCACTTACCGCACTGATTCTCTTGCATATTAGTAGCCTTCACATGGAACTCCCATAGGAACATCTGGCCAGCTTTGCAAATGCACTACCAGTTATTAGGCTGATAGTGGCAAATCAGAACCATAACAGCAGTCCTACATATTTAGACATGGGCTGATCTTGATCAAGCAACAATAATCTGTTAAATGCCTGGGTACAAATATTTTATCGTCTTGCTCTCTGCCTTGCCCATCTCCTTGCCTAGGGATCCCATTCCAAAGGTAGCTTAATAATGATCAGTGATCAGTATTTCAAATTGGAGGTCATCCAGCTATTTCCCAATATCCATGTTTTCGGGTGTGCCATGGCACCCTAGCAAACGTACAGGTTTCTAAGTGTCTTAAAACATTGCGGTACACAGAACTGCTAGGGACACCCTGAAAAACTAAATAAAGCACTAAGGATACCATAAATGAATTTGGGTACCTCTGTCCTATGCAGTTGGAAACTTCTAGGACAAAATATTGAAAAACACAGTATGGGATGGGTTTATGATCACTTTCACAGTGCCACGAAATTACCAATTCTTGAAAACAGGAATGTAATATTATGCACAGCCTGGAGCTGAGAAAAACACAACACAGAGCTATATATAGGAAAGCTTGGAGAGAGGGCAACTACTTAATGACATTTGTTATTAGGGAACTGTTTAACTATACATTTTTGTCCCCTTTTCCTGATTGCTCCCAAATCATATCAGAAAATACATCAGTAGCACTTACTGACATCATGTGTACATCCACTTAGTTTTCTTGGCACAATATAGAATGGGTTTGTTAATGCCATCTTCCAGGTTTTTTTCCCAACTTCCTAACCCACCCTATAGACCTTGTATTCCCTGGTAGTCTCAATCCAAGTGCTAACTAGACCAAATCCTGTTTTTTAAGCCAGACAAGATCAGCCAGATGGTCATCAGACCCCTTACTGGGACTCAGAAATGGAAAATGTCAACCTAATAAATACATTACATCTTAATATTAACTATGCAGGAGATCTGTGGATCATCCCATCATTCTTGCAAACATATTACATGACCTGAGCAACAAATCCTTGAAGCAGTCCAGTTCTTTATAAGGAATTTTGAAAACAGGATTCCTAACAGACACTGAACTGAGAATCAGTTGTGAAAGAATAGAAGGCACAATTCTGCGTTTCCAAAATGTAGAGACATATGAATATTTATATTCAGATTCCTTGCCTTTATGAGGGCTCAATTACAATACCATCCTCAAGGCGTTAATACACCCTCAGACTGACCACTTTTCCAGTGCACCTATAACAGGAGTGGTTGCCTTTTGCAATATGGTGGAGCAGACCAGCCCTTGTAGTGACTACTTAGCAGACTAGAGCTGAATGGATAAATGCAAATCAGGAGCAGAGCTTTGCAGATAATTTGGACTTGGGGCAGGATGGCTAATACCATCTGCTTCATCTTGGTGCCTGAGAGCATCTTGAACTGCTGTGTTTTACTCTGAATTTGGCCTTTATTCCCCTCCACTCCCCGAAATGTGAGTACAGCCTTAATAGTTAGATGTGAAGTCACTCTTTTTATGACTCAGCTTCTTTATCTTGCTTGGCCAAGAGTGTAGCCTTCTGCCTAAAGCATCTGCTCTGGACACCACCAAAATTATAGGGAGCATTGTATTTTAGAAAGTGTGACAGTTCTTGAGTTGTTAAATTGACAATTAGCTTTCCAGCCATCTGCTCTACTCTCCATCACTTCCTAATACTAAGTTTTTATGAGAGAATTAAATATGAGCGGGGAGATGGGGATGCAATGAACAGTAGAGAATATGTATGAATTCAGGTATTTTTAGTAGCAACTCCGAATAAATCTTCCTTTAATCGTGATTTTTCAGGTTGTTCTTCAACCTACGCTGTAACAGCATAAAGACTCTTCTGAGTCCGACTGGCTTCTGGTGAATGTTCTTCCAAAGGACAATAGAGTGGTTTGCCATGGCTTTTCTTCTACTTCATTGTAATATTCATGGCAGTCCCCTATGCGAGCACTAACCAGCTCCAACCTTACATATTTTCTAAGCCGCAACAAGATCAACTAGAAGCCACCACTTGCTGAGCCTATGGCATCCATTGATTTCTGTTACAAACATCTGCTTGCCAGCAAGGACCAGGTTTTGCCTCTTGGATTGTGAGACTTACCTAAATGTCCAAGTAATGGCAGTACAAATGAAAGCAGAAGAACTTAATTCCCTAACTTTTATTTCAGTGAATTTGGTTTAATCCCACTGGAACTGAAAAGGATTTGAATTTATGAGACTGGATCTGCTAGAATGAAAGTGTTCCTAGTTTTCCACTGAAAATATTCTTAGCTTTTGAAAGGTTCAAGGTGGTTTTCAGTCGCAAACTGCAAACTTGAAACGGGCCACAATTACAGTATCCTTCAGAGAAAACTCCTTGCTTAAGAATACAGCAGTAGATCTTTGAGAAAGCCTACAATAATTGGTGCCAATTTCTTCTGAGGATTCTGTATCCTTTCTGTTCCCAGATATCACATTCTTATAATTCTAGTTTCTCCCCACACCCATCCAAAGGGCAAATGAAATCCCTGTCCTGGATCAACAGAAATAAAAGTTACAAATCAAGGAAATAATAAAATAAAACCTCTGAAAGTTGACCACCCAAGGGACTGAATGAATGTGGTCAACACAAGGAACAACTGTACCGATATGTACATGTGCCTCATTTTATTGTACAGCTTCTATTAGAGAATGTCATACAGAAACACACACAGCAAAAACACAGCAAAATCATTCATACAATACTGTATCGTACAAAATCAATACATTTATGTACAGTATGTGTTGTTTTCTCACGGTTTGATCATTCTTTCTGGGGGAAAAAGAGAGACAATTTTAGTCTGAAGGTAAGCAGAGAAAGCACTCTCAATGCTGGCTACACCACCCAGCATATCTAGGCATTTTTCCACAACAAATGACTTTAACTGCATTATCAAATGACTGACATCCTCTTCTTTCAGAATATCTGCAATTTCTGTGTCCTCTTCACTTAATTCTTCTGCTTCATCAGTTGCTTCCAGCAATTTCCGCTGGGTTGTACCTCAGTTAATACTGATTGGAAAATTGCTTCTGGGTCAGGGTCAGGGTTAGGGTTAGGGTTAGCATTTTGCTTCTGCAGACCGACCATAGGTTTGCATTTTAGCAATGACCCATTTGCAAAAGCTGGGATTGGTAGTGCTTTTTGAATTATTATGCCTTGGTTGAGACATTGAATTTTTGATATAGTGTTTGGAGGCAAACATTTCAGTTTCATATTTGTAAGATGATTCAGTTGGGGATGGCCAGGACAATAGTCCACTATAAGGAGAATGGACCACTTCTTCTTCTTTATTTCTTGGTCAAATAGGGCACCAGTCATCCATGCAGATTTGTTAGATTTCCAGATGATGGGAAGGTCTTTGGGCTGCAGGTTCTTGAATGAACGTGGCATTGCTGATTTACCAATCACCAAAGGTTTTAGCTTCTCTCCAGTTAAGCTAGCACACAGCAGAACTGTCAAATATTCTTTAGAAAGTTTTCCGTTCTTACATAATGAGGCTCCTGTCAGGCATCGCCTTGAAAAAGAGTCCACACTCATCAGCATTAAAGATGTTGTAATCTTTACTGCCAAATCAAAGTCAAAAACATTGTATTGTATTCTTTGATATTCTTTTTGAAAGAAATTCATTGCTACCAATTCTGCATTTCACTTGCCCTCGGTGCTGACTGGACTCAACTGGTCAAGTTATATAGAGTAAATTAATACCATGTGTCAAGGTCCAGGTGGTCAAGATACAACTTACAGAGATGGTTAATATAGAGAGGCTGGGTTTCTATTGTGTACATAAAGTGTATGTCCAGTCTATGAAAATTAGGTCAACTTAGGGAGGTGGTCAATGTGGGGAGGTGGTCAACTAGGGAGGTTTTACTGTAGTTGCACTTTGTTCTTTGCTAATCAAATCCACATCCAGCACTGTGCCTGCAGATTAGCCCTATACCTGTCAGACACAGAGAATCAGGATCATTCCTTAAGATTGCAGCATAGAAGATTTATTCAAGCTGGTCAACTAAAGATCAGTACTAAATTGGCACCAGATAAGGGTCAATTGAATTCAGGAGAGCTTGGACTTGGAGCGCTTATGAGAATGCAACAACTCTAAACTGATGATGCATTTCCTCCCCCAGCTCTGCTTGTTCTTCTCCAATAGTACCAAAGGACAAACAAGAGCAGATGACAACACGATTTCATGTGGTCTAGGTTTCATCCATTGCTTAAAATTGAATCACAATGTTAAAATCGAAACAAATCGTAATTTCAATAGCTTGATATTTTTTCTGATGTGGACTTTTTGAGAGACAGAGAATTATGTAATCATTTTTAACCTGATTTTGTTTTAAATTGCTTTTTATTATTTTGGATTTTCATCTTTTTTCATCACTATACAGTTATATTATTGACTAGTTCAGGGGTAGTCAACCTTGGCTCTTTTATGACTCGTGGACTTCAACTCCCAGAATTCCTGAGCCAGCCATGCTGGCTCAGGAATTCTGGGACTTGAAGTCCACGAGTCATAAAAGAGCCAAAGTTGACTACTCCTGGACCTAGTTGATGCACCAATTTTTTCCAGTGTAAATCCTTGCAACGCGTAGAGGCAATTGCTCTAAAACGTGCTAATGAATGGTCTCCTATAGTTCTTCAGCCAATGATTTATAGACATCCTGGATGTGCAATTTCTGCCTATGGTAATTGTTATGCTAGGGAAAATTTCAAATTCATGATTCTAATTTAAAAGACTTTGGGTGATTGATGATGAAGATACAGAGTTCATGTTTAACTTGTAGGAATTAACATTACAGTCATCCTTTAGCAATTCTTCACATCTTCTATTCTCAGTTAAGGAACTGTTCAGAGGAAGTTCAGTCCTAATGGACAGTTTCAATGGACCTGGTGTTGCTAGTTCATCTATATTGATGGTGTTACTTAACAGGTTTTCCTGTAGAATTTTTGAGTTTAATTTTGTATCATCCATCTATTGTGTTCAATTCATGTATTGTTCTCAAAGAAGCTCAATAGTAATTTCATTACAAGAAGCATTTGGTTTATGAGACTTTCTAATATAGTCAAGTCCTGTTCCTTCTCAATGCCATTGGCATTCCTGATTGTCTCACGCAGTTCATCTGACTTCAAACAAGAAACTGCTTCCCTTCTTTCTCTCTCTCTGCATGTAAATAAAGATTGTGTAACTGAAAGAGTGTCTCATCCAAGATACTTTAGGTTGCACAGTAAGACAAATGTAGCTCTTATCTCCCATAGTTTAATAGAGCTACATGTTTTCTTAGGATAACACCAGGCAACTGCTTTTAAGTGTTGCAATCAGGTGTTCTGTTGCAATCAGGTGTCCCCATTACATTCACTATGATCTCCCTCGTTTCAAATGGTTTCAATTACATTGCAGTGGACTGCCCTTCTCTGTCCTCTCTGCAGCCAATACTTCTGCCCCACTAATATTTTCTCTAGCCAAACAACTTAGATCTAAAATTTAAAAAAATAACGGACTCCTAAAAGAAATTCAGGAAAATCTTGATCCCTGCTCTGCTAAAGAACCCACAACTCCTGGGTGTAAGATCTGTTCCTATCTACTTTTCATCTTTCTGTTCTACTGCAGCTGCTCTTTTTTTCCCCCAGCAACGCTCCATTTGTGCAATCATTTTATCTCCTCTGTTCTCACTACAAAAGACAATTCATGTAAGTCATTTTCAAAATTGTAGTAATTAAATTAATTAATACTAAGCAAATGGAAGAAGAAAGGCTTTTTGTTTTCAGAGAAGGAATAATAATTCCTATCATGTATAAAACATTACTGAATAACAAGGGAAAAGTGGGGGCAAAACTGGATTTCTTCAGCTCCAACTCTTCACTAGCTTCAGACATGAAATTGTGGCAGTTGGCTTCATTATCAGGAAGAGTGGATGACCATGTCAGATACGTCGCCTAAGATTCATATGAACTCATAGTGATGTAGAACAGTGGCTCTTCACCTTTTCTTCATCATGGACTCCCTTTAAAGACCTATTGTGGCCACGGACCATGGCCACAGACCCCCCAAGACTTAACTCAAGATAACATAAGATAACATTTCTTCAAGCCTTCACGGACCCCCTGTGGCAACATCATGATCCCCCAGGAGTCTGCAGACCATAGGTTGAGAACCAATGATGTAGAAGATTATCACAGTTTATTAGGGTAACATGAACTTCATGGAGGATTAAAGTGCTGCAACTCAAGGAGATCTGATCCTAATCCAACATCCAGTCTTCAAGCCAAAGAGAATTAAAGTCATTTAAAAGCCAATCAAATCAATGGACTTAAGTGTGCCCATTGTCAGATGGATAGGGATTGCTACTTAAACCATACTAGCTTTCTAAAATGATTGGCTTAATATTCTAGTGGCTTGCAAGGTATAAACTCTTCAACATTTATTTCAGTTATTGGAGGCCAAATAACATCAGTTCTTTTTAAAAGACTGCACACTGTATAGCCACTAAATTCCAGAGATGGACAGTATAGATATATACTCTTCTTTAAAGTAACTCTTATATTAAAATCATGTCTAAGAACTCTGGAAATGGCTTAACAACAGGCAATTATACCCAGTACAGTAGTAATTGTGGCTGGATATTTAACAGGATTGGTAAATATTGATAAGCCTGGGTTTGGTTGAAATAGTATTATTTAATATTTGTTGCCAGAGAAACCCATTTATGCTCTTGAGTAAGGTTGTGCTGTTCTTGCTTCATTCTCACCCATATAAAATATTTCTTAAAAATGGAAGTTCTTTACAACATTCTTTTTTTTTTTTACTAAGCATGGATTTGCCCATGGACACAAAGAAAAAATGGAACATAACCCTCTGCCTGTAATTTGAGATTCTGTATATTTTTTTATAATTGTGATCAGAAGGAAAGCTTGTCAGACTGATATCTAGAGACATTTCTGGGTATGGTTGCATGCAATTTGTACAATGATTCAGGGTAATGAAAGCTGCAGCTATAAAATGCTTCCTTCCAATTATTATTTGGTTGGTTTATGGAAGCACAGAGGGTGGCATAGAGGGCAATAAGGAGCAGTCAGTAATGAATGAGTTCCATCCATGGCTCTGCTGATAACGTGCAAGGAGTCCAGTTTTGACCTCATTGCCAAAAACAACTGGACCCAGTGTCTAGATGACCATAGAAAATTATTATAACAGAATAACAGAGTTGAAAGGAACCTTAGAGTTCTTCTAGTCCAGGGGTGTCAAACTCAATTTCATTGAGGGCCGCATCGGCATTGAGGTTGCCCTCAGGGGGCCGGGCGGGTGTGGCCAGGGTGGGTGCGGCCTACTGGGTGGGCATGGATGGAGTGGGTGTGGCCTACTGGGTGGGTGTGGCCAGCTCTACATTGTTTGCATCAAGGATGCCTGTGGGGGCCTGGGCAGGAGTGGGATAGATCTGAGAGTCTCTGGCAGAAGGGGGTAGGACCAGGGCAACTGCCAAGGCATGGTCCACTGGAGGAGCCTCACTGTTCCTCTCAGGCCATGGGGGCGGGGGGTTATGGAGCTAAGACTGAATGTGTTTTAGCATAGATGGCCATCACAAAATTGTACATTGGCTCCCGGCTGGCCTAGGCCAAGGCCAAGGCAGAGGGGGCCGTTCCCTCACTGTTTCCAGGATGGCTTTGCGGGCCACATGAAACCACTTCGCGGGCCTTGTGTTTGACATGTCTGTTCTAGTCCAATCCCCTGCTCAGGCAGGAAGCCCTATACCATTTCAGACAAATGGTTGTCCAATCTCTTTTTAAAAACCTCCAGTGTTGGAGCATCCACAACTTCTGTAGGTAAGTCTTTCCACTGATTAATTGTTCTATCAGGAAATTTCTCCTTTGTTCTAGGTTGCTTCTCTCCTTGATTAGTTTCCATCCTTTGTTTCTTGTCCTGCCTTCAGATGCTTTGGAGAATAGCTTGACTCCCTCTTCTTTGTGGCAACCCCTGAGATATTGGAACACTGCTGTCATGTCACCCCTAGTCCTTCTCTTCATTAGACTAGACATACCCAATTCCAGCAACCGTTCCTTATATGTTTTAGCCTGCAATCCCCTAATCATCTTTGTTGCTCTTCTCTGTACTCTTATGCTATACTGGACTTGTCACACAGTTATGATTAGTCCCCACATAACAGCAACATTCTTCACCATGGCACCAAGTGCTACTAGAGCCCAAATGGAAGAGGACACAGGATGCCTATCTTACTAATAAATAGGATATAAGCAACTATGATGTAACAGAAACAGCTGCTACAACACTATATCAATGGCAAAATATGGGTCAAGCACAGAGGAAAAACCACTTTTAAAAAACTGATAGAATAAAGGACAACTTTAAGCTTCCTCAAGACCATACCATGAATGCCATGCCAGGAAAAAAAACAGTTACCATGTTAATGCTATTGTTAAAGGCAAGTGAGAAAGAATCCTAACACTTCAGAGAACGGGTTTTGTTCCAAGACTATTTTGGTGGAAGATGCTTAAGTACACCCACGAAAGGAGATAAGTTTGTTGGACAGATAATTGTTTTCAGCATCCACCCACATGCCAATTTCTTGTCTTGAGGCTTGCAATTGTTAAAAACACATCTTCAGTTATAAACAGAGTCAAGATGCTTAGAAAGAATTGGCAGCTAGAATGAAACAAGCCAAGTAACTCCATGAATAGTGAAAGTTGTGGATGTAGTTAGGCAGCTGGAAGGTTTCCTGAAATAAAATCTTATCAAATCTTTAAGATTTGTTCAGATAATATCAATCAGGCTCGAATAACATATAGGAGAGTTTTTAACCCTTGGTTTCCCTTCTCCACTCCCAAGAATGTGGGAGTACTGAACCAATTCCAGATCGCACATTTCCCAAGAAAGCTGAGCATGAAAAACCAACAAATATACTGTACATTTTATTGTCATAAGAACAAATTCATAATTCATATGAATTAAAGCACTTTTTCCAGCTATTTTATAATTCCATTCTTCCAGTTTTGCAGTCTTTGGACTGGACCCTACAAGGAATATAAATAATTCCAGTTGATTGGAAGAACCAGACTGGTTTTTTAAGGTGTTTTGGGGGCTACGCTTGCCTCTTTAGATTATTTTGATGGCCAAGAGAGGGAACGATAGAAAAACTACATGGAAGACCTGCAGCTTTGGAAGATCTGTTACTTTAATGTTCACTTTTCCCTGAAAAGTACATAAAGAAAGAAAAACATAATGAGATTGAGAATAAACACATTCCAAATCTTTCTTCAAATGTTCCAAATAGGCAGCTCTATATATCTCTTTTCCTAGTTCTCTCCAAACCTTAATTTTACAAACATATTATGCTGAATTTGTGCCTCTACCTCTGAGCTTCTGTTTGTTGTATCTTTGGTGCTCTCTGAGCTTAGTTATTTTCTTGCAGATGTTTCATTATCCAACTTAGTTACATCCTCAATACTACAAGGGAGCAGGGTTTGCTCTCTTTTTATATACTAGTGCTTTACCCTCTCAGGGTTCATGGAAGTGTTCTTGATTAAGTTGTCATTTGCTGTTAGAATGTTTGTCTGAGATAGTAGTTCTTGATTGGGATATTGTTTACAGCTTGATTGTTGGTCTAATATTAATTTTGGTGTTAATTTCTGCTTGTCTGGGTGTTGATTGATGGCAAGCAAGTGATTTAAGGGTTTTTGTTTCCTTTTTGACTTTTTGAACATCTTCCAACAAAATGGATACCCATGCAACAAAAAAGTGCCTGATCGCTCAAGCCACTACAACACAAGCTGTGAAAATGATAACACTGTCATACATCAAAAACATCTCAGAAACAACCAACAGACTATTACAACCATATGACATCCTGTAGCTACAAGCCAACTTAAGCCCTCCAAAACATCCTAAGTAAACCAAAAGACCGAGCAGCCCCATAAGAAAATACAACAGTCATCTACAACATATAGTGTAAGGCAGGGGTCTTAAAATTTGGCCCTTTTATGACTTGTGGACTTCAACTCCCAGAATTCCTCAGCCAGGCATGCTGGCTGAGGAATTCTGGGAGTTGAAGTCCATAAGTCATAAAAAGGCCAAGTTTGAAGACCCCTGGTGTAAGGACTGTATCAGTTACTATGTAAGAAAAACACACAGAAGACTAGCAGGGTGCATCCATGAACACCAATTAGGAGTCAGAAGATACTATGAAAACTATAATGTCTTCTTTGTCCATGCACAACACATGGACAAATTTAATCATAGTTTCAATTGGGAAATTGTGAGCATCCTAAACCAAGCTAAGTCCAAAAATGCTAGAGAATTCCTGGAAGCCTGGCACTCAGACAAATCACCCCTCAACAAGAACATAGAAATAAACAACATCTACATAGCATTCATAAAAGGGATAATAAAAAAAACCAATATCATTCTAGAAATTGGCTGAGTTCTACACTATCTGAAATTTTCAGACTACTGTAGTTACAAAGGTAGCCCAGCAAAGAGTATATTGCATAGCATGCATTGCCAAGCCTGGAGAAGACCAGTGCTTGCCAGATGTAAGGCAATCTTGTTCCTTGATCAATCTGGAAGACCAGAAAGAAATACAGATCTTGTAGCACCCCAAACTGTGTATAGTATATAGTTATTTTGGGGAACAACCTCTTTCCAGGAAAGAGGAAAATTCATTGCTTTCTTAGAATTATGATTCCCTAAATGAGGATCATTTTCTTTAGATTCAGTTTATTTTGTGGTTGTTATACTGTTACTGACATGATAGCTACCATAACTGGGCTGCAAAAATCCAGTAATAATCCAGATTCTAGCAGCCCAGAGACATGGTAGCCCTACTGAAGATGTCAACAAGAAATACATGTGAGGGTCATCAGCATGCTCACACAGATTATCAGATATTGTTGAGACATGTGTGAAGCTGCTCCAGACAAACCAAAACAAAATGGATATTGAAAGCAATTAGTACCATAAGCTGAGCAATGCCAACATCAATTTAGAAATCAATTCCGCCAGTTCCATTAGGGATCCTGTTAGATAGCAAGGCAGTTGATGCATCAACAAAATCCTCCTGGTCCCACATCTACAGTACATACAGTATATGAAGAATAATCCTACTAGACCATAAATTGATTTTAAGGATCATAGTCACGCCCCTCCCCTGCTTGCTCCTCTGAACTGTTCAAGTATTGTACCAGCTCCTTGTTTTAAAAAAGTGTTAATACCACTTTACAATGCCTTGGTGAGGCCACACTTGGAATACTGCATCCAGTTTTGGTCACCACAATGTAAAAAAGATGTTGAGACTCTAGAAAGAGTACAGAGAAGAGCAACAAAGATGATTAAAGGACTGGAGGCTAAAACATATAAGGAACGGTTGCCAGAATTGGATATGTCTAGTTTAATGAAGAGAAGGACGAGGGGGGACATGATAGCAGTGTTCCAATATCTCAGGGGCTGCCACAAAGAAGAGGGAGTCAAACTATTCTCTAAAGCATCTGAAGGCAGGACAAGAAGCAATGGATGGAAACTAATCAAAGAGAGAAGCAACCCAGAACTAAATTTCCTGACAGTTAGAACAATTAATCAGTGGAACAACCTGCCTCCAGAAGCTGTGAATGCTCCAACACTGGAAGTTTTTAAGAAGACTGGACAGCCATTTGTCTGAAATGGTATAGGTTTTCCTGCCTGAGTAGGGGGTTGGACCAGATACCCTCCAAGGTCCCTTCCAATTTTATTATTATTAGACATGAACCTCAGTCAACTGAACATTCAAATTGACTGGCGCTGATGCTTGACACAGATTGCTGCCAGCATCCTAGGTATCAACCAGGTACATCCTTAAAATATAAGATGTTCTGACTAGCGCAGTTTTTTGTAGCATTGCTGGAGTTATTGCAGGAAGCTGCAGTTTCTTGAAATATTTTGCAAACTTTTTGGATTATTATTATTGTTGTTGTTGTTGTTGTTATAGCAAAATGAAGCTGCCACTGTCCTTTGCTTCATGTTGTTCTGACGGCCTCTTCTGCAATGTCATTTTATAGCTACCAGATGCGCCAAAGGAAGAAGCTGAAGTGACACAGAGTGCCTACGTGCAGTGAATAAGGCCATCTCCATGGTGTAAAACAGCCTTCTGCAGCATTCAGACACAAAAACGTATTATACTAATGTCAACATTTTTTGCTAAACACACAAACAAAAACAGAGTATGAACAACATCACTGTCAAAACTGCTCTCTTTTCCTTTCCTTTTCTCTTTCTTTCTTTCTCTCTTTACTTCTGCCAGGCAGTTTCCCTCTTGCCTTCACCTTTGCCCAGTTAAAAAAACCTGAGCTGATATCGTACCATAAGTGCACCTGCTTGGAAGTAAATTTCAAGCATTGAACTTTCAGGCTGAACTAAATTAAGATTATCTATGCATATTTTTTTAAAATAAAAGCCAGTGCAATTATTTTGTTCTAGTTCTTTTGTCTGAAGTCAGACAGTGCACAATGATAAAAGACACTAAGGAATTATAATAAACCAGTAACAATTCATTCTGAAGTTTTTCTTTCGGTTCGTACCTTTCTTCAGATCCGTGTGCAAGAACATCTCCTGCTCATTGCCTTTGTGATACGATTTTTCCATTTGACTAAGTAAATTGCCATTAAACTGCTATTTTTGATATACTCTTTTAAATGAAAGCCCAATAGGTGATCTAATCAATGGAACGACAGAAACATTTCTTGGGCAAATGATCTGAACTCTTACTGGAAAAAGTATTTCACCTTGTTTTGAGCTGTGGTGGCGCAGTGGTTAGAGTGCAGTATTGCAGTCTAACTCTGCATTCCACTGCCAGCAGTTTGATCCTGGCTGGCTCAAGGTTGACTCAGCCTTCCATCCTTCTTAGTTCGGTAAAAATGAGGACCCAGATGGTTGGGGAAAATATGCTGACATTTGTAAACCGCTTAGAGCAGCGGTTCTCAACCTGTGGGTCGCGACCCCATTTGGGGTCGCACGACCATTTCACGGGGGTCACCAAACCACTCCATCCGCCATTTTTTTTTTGCCCTTTTCCTTAGCTGTGCTACTCCCTGTGCTTGGCGGCAGCCTGAATGCACGAACTTTACCAAATGTGCCCTGCAGGAGGCGTGTGAAGAGCGCAGGCGCAGAGCAAGGCCCCACCCTCCCCAGGGATTCATTTCAGATTTAGGCAGCAAAAGTTTTTCTCGCGCAGAGGAGAGAGGAAAAACAATTGCGGAACACTCGGGAATCCCTTGCAAGGCCCCAGGTACCTTGTGCTTATTTCCTAATGCCTTCCCCCCCCCCCGTGTTTTCTGCTCCACCCCGAATTCGCCTCTCCTTCCACTCTCCGGCGCAGGTCCGGGGGTCGTCAGCTGACGGACGCAGGAGGTAGGCGCCGCGGCGGCCTCCCAGCCACCTGCTTCATGCAAGCCCTTGCAACTGCTCCAGCCGAAGAAGCAGGTGGCTGGGAGGCCGCCNCCAAATGTGCCCTGCAGGAGGCGTGTGAAGAGCGCAGGCGCAGAGCAAGGCCCCACCCTCCCCAGGGATTCATTTCAGATTTAGGCGGCAAAAGTTTTTCTCGCGCAGAGGAGAGAGGAAAAACAATTGCGGAACACTCGGGAATCCCTTGCAAGGCACCAGGTACCTTGTGTTTATTTCCTAATGCCTTCCCCCCCCCGTGTTTTCTGCTCCACCCCGAATTCGCCTCTCCTTCCACTCTCCGGCGCAGGTCCGGGGGTCGTCAGCTGACGGGCGCAGGAGGTAGGCGCCGCGGCGGCCTCCCAGCCACCTGCTTCATGCAAGCCCTTGCAACTGCTCCAGCCGAAGAAGCAGGTGGCTGGGAGGCCGCCGCAGCGCCTACCTCCTGCGCCCGTCAGCTGATGACCCCCGGACCTGCGCCGGTCAGCTAAAACGTCCGGCAACGCTTTGGCCGGTGCGGAGGGCGAAGGGGAGGCCGCTGCAGCGCCGAACTCCTGCGCTTGTCAGCTGGGAGGTCCGGCGACGGAGCCGGCTGGCGTGGAGGGCAGTGGGGAGGTGACGGCTCGGTGGGCGTGGTCCTGCCTGCCCGCGAATGTCGTGCTCACCCACGCCATCTGTAAAAGAAAAAATCTTCCGCCCAAGAGGGGTATTGCCTGCCTGCCGTCTGCACCCTGCCGCCGCCCCGCACTGGTGTCTGGCTCGGCGACTGCAAGCTCTGTGCCATTGGTGTGGTGTGCAGATGGCGCTGTGGGAGC
The DNA here is from genome assembly GCF_001527695.2 of Protobothrops mucrosquamatus. Taxonomy (NCBI): domain Eukaryota; kingdom Metazoa; phylum Chordata; class Lepidosauria; order Squamata; family Viperidae; genus Protobothrops; species Protobothrops mucrosquamatus. The sequence continues at coordinate 236,175 of NW_015386408.1, forward strand.
CGCGCAGGGCCTTCTGCTGCCTCCTGCCCCCCCACGCTTCGCCTTCCCAGGACCTCCGCCCATTTTCCCATGCCTAGAGCAGGAGGGAGGGAGGGAGAGTGCAGACGGCAGGCAGGCAATACCCCTCTCTTTCCTATGGTAAAACCTGCATTTGCCGTTTCGCTGCTTCTTTCTATTCCCCTCCATCCCCCACACCCCACCCCCTACTCCTCTCCCTCAAGTCAGCATTAAACTTCCGTTCCGTCTATATGTGGACTGATGAAATGTAGGAAATCTGTTTCTGG
>NW_015386408.1:239377-257346 GCF_001527695.2 Protobothrops mucrosquamatus
AAATTACAGTTATGAAATAGCAATGAAAATAATTTTATGGTTGGAGGTCACCACAACATGGTGGCCACGCCCACTTGGTGGCCACACCCACTTGGCAGCCACACCCACTTGGCCACGCCCCTGGCACCTGGGGTCACCACAACATGGGGAACTGTATTATGGGGTCACGGCATTAAAAAGGTTGAGAACCACTGGCTTAGAGAGGGCTGTAAAGTACTATGAAGCAGTCTATGAGTCTAAGTGCAAGTGCTAATTTTAAAATTATAGGGATTGTACCAGGGGTCTTCAAACTTGAGCCTTTTATGACTTGTGGACTTCAACTTCCAGAATTCCTCAGCCAGGAATGCTGAAGGCATGCTGGCTGAGGAATTCTGGGAGTTGACATCCACAAGTCATAAAAGGCTCAAGTTTGAAGACCCCTGGTACAATCCCTATAATTTTAATATTGTATACTTCCGTCTGTTCTCTAATCCATGTGCAGGTCCTCCTACCTCAGTGGTTCTCAACCTTTTTAATGCCGCGACCCCAACCGGTCGTAAGTCGAGGACTAAACCGGTCGTAAGTCGAGGACTACCCAACCGGTCGTAAGTCGAGGACTTTCCCTGCCCGGGAGTGCCGCACATGCGTGGTTCCACCCCCTGCGCCGGCCGAGGCATAGCTGGCAAGCAGCAGAGACGGAGCAGGCCGACCACCAGCTGGCCCAGCTCAAGGGAGGTAAGGCACCCGCCAGAAAAGGGGGAAAAAATGGCGGACAAATAAAATGGCAGACAAAAAAATGGCAGACAGCCTTGCTTGGCGACCCCCATGAAATGGCCGATCGACCCCAAATGGGGTCCCGACCCACAGGTTGAGAACCACTGTCCTACCTTGTCTTGTAATGCCGAGCATGTATCTTTCCACTCGTAGCTTTTGTGTCGATTATGAGGTTAGTGTTCATGTTTCGCTGGCATATGCTAGAACAGGTAGCACACGCCGATCGAAAACTTTTCTCTTCAGGCACAGGGAGAGGTTGTTCTTGAAAATTATGCTTAGTTTGCCGAATTCCTGCCAATCACATTTAACACGCCATTCAATTTCCTTTATTGTATCACCTTCCATTGAGATCCATTCGCCAAGTTATATGTAGTGGTCTACGACGTCTAGTTCTTCTCCAGATATACATTTTTTTTTCCTTTGCTGAAATTATTAAACATAGCCTGGCTCTTTTTCAGGTTTATTTTTAAGTCAAATGGTTCCTGCTCTTGTATGTGTCTTTGTAGCTCTTCTAGGTCTTGTAAGAAGAGAACAACATCATCTGTAAATCTTAAGTGATTTAAATAAGTGCCATTGTTTTTTATTTAATCTTTTGCCCACTCCAGTTTGTGAAATACTTTTTCAAGGCATGCTGAGAAAAGGATGGGTGATATTGTATCGCCTTGTTATACATCTCGTTTTATGTTGATTTCCACTTTAAGACCATTAAAGCAAATTGTCGCCATTGTTTTTTCATATATTGATTATAGTAGGTTTATGTAAGCAGTGTCTACGCCTTAGTTGAGCAATGCATTAATTATTGCTTGCTGGAATACTGAGTCAAACGTCTTTTTGTAGTCGATGAGAGCCATGCCCAGAGGCATGATGTACTCGTGCCTTTCATTGACTTGCTGAACAACCTGGATGTGATCCATTGTGCTGTAGATACTTCTGAACCCTGCCTGCTCCTTTGGCTGTACATCATTTAATATCCTCATTATTATTTTTGCTATTATCTTGATGAAAACCTTGTAGAGGCTTATTGGGTGATAATTCTTTAAATCAGTGGTTCTCAACCTGTGGGTCGGGACCCCATTTGGGGTCGATCGGCCATTTCATGGGGGTCGCCAAGCAAGGCTGTCTGCCATTTTTTTTGTCCGCCATTTTTTCCCCCTTTTCTGGCGGGTGCCTTACCTCCCTTGAGCTGGGCCAGCTGGTGGTCGGCCTGCTCCGTCTCTGCCGCTTGCCAGCTATGCCTCGGCCGGTGCAGGGGGTGGAACCACGCATGTGCAGCGCTCCCGGGCAGGGAAAGTCCTCGACTTACGACCGGTTGGGTAGTCCTCGACTTACGACCGGTTTAGTCTTCGACTTACGACCGGTTTAGTCCTCGACTTACGACCGGTTGGGGTCGCGGCATTAAAAAGGTTGAGAACCAATGCTTTAAATCATTTTGGGCCCCTTTCTTGTGTGTAAGAATCACTTCAGCATTTTTCCATGCATCAGGTAGTTTTTCTTTTCTGCCAACTCGCGTTGAACATCTGCCAACCCGCATTGGACCAGCATGGTGGATTGTGGTCTATTCCTTCCATATGCCAATATAACCTCAAAAATGGCCCTCATTCCCTGGAGGCCCTGGGGCAGGCATGTGAAACATGCAGTCCATGGGCTGGATACGGCCCGTGCAGGCCTTATCCAGCCCCACAAGTGCAAAATAAGTCCCAATATGTCACGATTCGGCCCGCGATGCGATCGGGTTTGACACCCCTGTCCTAGGGCAACTATCCATGGCAGCAGGAAGACCTTTCCAAAGGCAGAGGATGCTAAGAATCACGGGGTTAAATCAGGCTGCCTTTTGACTTTGGACAGAGGAACAGTTAACATTTGAACAAGGAAAATGGATGCTCGGCTAGAAAAACTGCTGATTGAATTTAACAATGTGCATTGGGATAACATTGGATTATGTGAAACATGATGAAAAGGTGAAAATTTTGTTGAACTTGATAGGACTGGGCATTTACTCTACACTAGAGGTACCGAAGATGGACAATGTGCTGGAGTTGATTTTCTTATCAACCAAAAGCTGAAAGACTCTATAGTAAAATTTGAAAGCATATCAGACAGAGTAGACCAATGTATCATTCAATTAAACCAAAAATACAAGCTTCAAATCATCCAAGCTTACGCACCAACAATAAGCTACAGTGATGATGTGGTCGAAGAGTTTCACAACAATGTGGCCCACCTTCAAGCAAAGAAAAATGCTGATACAAAATACTAATGGGTGACTTTAATGCAAGAATAGAGAGAACAATGCCTGGAGAAAAAATGACTGGTCCATATGGAAGTGAACAAGATAACAGAGGTGAAAACTAGTAGATTTTGCTGAAGGACTGAAACTTTATATCATGAACTCATTTTACAGAAAAAAGCTGGCAGAAAATGGACATGAAAGAGTCCATCTGGGTACACAAGCAAAATTGACTGCATCATGTCAAGTGATAAAACCATATTCTGCAATTGTCATCAATTGTTTTCACTTTGGAAGTGACCATAGAATGTTACAAGCTAAAGTGAAGATAGACTGTCAAAAAGAGTGTATGAAAATGATAAAGATGTCACAAAAAACAAAAATAAAGAGTGATAAGCTGTTAGAGGAGAGCAGCGATTTTGAATCAATCTATCAACTCACTTTGCTCTATTACAAAATTTGGAAGAGATGAACATTACAGACCAAAATGAAGAAATAGTCAAAAATGTCCTTGAATCTGCTACACTTTGTACAGTCAAAAATCTCTGATGAAACTATTGATTTAATGAAAAAATCATGGCCAATGAAGAATACTGGAAGATTCACTAATAAACTGGAGTACGTTGACCTTTGCAAGACCATAAGAAAATGTATCCAAGAAGAAACCGGTCAGTTTAACATGAAGTTTGTGAAAAAGGCAATTGAAGAAAACAAAGAGGTTAATAGAGCAAAATGCAAGTTTATAAATACAAGATAGAAGGTTTTAGCATTAAAACGTGAAGAGGGCTCTGTGTGTAGAACAAGACAAGAAATGTTAGAAATAATTGGAAAATTCTATTCAGAGCTATACAAAGATCAAGATCAGTTAAAAGTAACAACACCCACAAAAAAGGAAACGCCAGATATCCTAGTGGAGGAAGTATCAAGTGCCATAAAATCAATGAAAAATGGCAAAGCTTCAGGAAATGACTGTGTTACAATTGAAATGCTAAAAGCTGATGGCCACAGTTTACACAAAATACTAGCAAAACTATACTCGAGATTCCTCAGAGAAGAAGAAAAAAAAACTACCTATTAATGTGCACAAAAATTAATTTATATACCAACTTGAAAAGAATCTCCTTCCTCTGATGTGGAATTGGAATTGAACAGATTTGCGGATATAAAAATAAGGAAATGCACTCAGGTGTAATTAGTCCTTGAAACAGCACCCCAAAATGTAACCAATTAAACTGTTTCAAAAATGGGGTAAGATGTATGTTCATGATAACTGGCTTTTTTCAGCAACCTAGCCACAGCATTCTCAAGCAGCTGAAGTTTCTGAACACTTTCCAGAGAAAGCTTTACATAGAGCATGCTGCAAGCAATAAGATATATTTAAAATCCACTTATGCCATCTGGCATGCAAAACCTGAGCTGTAACTATGAATATGCATCCATCCAAGGGGGGAAGCAACTCTTTCTTAATGCCAGATCACCATCCCAACCATCTGTCAAATTCCCATCAACCTCAATCAAAAGCTCAGTTCCAAGTGTTCTATGATTCCCCATCTGAGGACTAAAATAATAGGCAGAGGGATTCCAGGAATCTAGATCAGGAGTCTCCAAACTTGGCAACTTTAAGACTTGTGGACTTCAACTCCCAGAATTCTTCAGCCAGCTACGTGGATTTCAACTCCCAGAATTCATCAGCCAGCTTTGTGGACTTCAGCTCCCAGAATTGTCCACAAGTCTTAAAGTTGGCAAGTTTTGGGACCTTGATCTAGAGCAGGGGTGTTCTGATACGTCTCGCGACGTCACGTGACGTCACGAGTTTGACATGTCTGATCTAGAGTGAGGAACTATAGCCCTTTAGATACTGCCAAACTACAACTCCTGAAAATTCCCAGCCAGCACAGCCAAAACAAATGAAATGTTACTGGTTCCCCAATCTTTCGATTAATCCTTCTCCATTATCCTGAACTATATGAGCTTAATCTTCTTCCATCTTCATTTCACTGCTGGCATTTCTGATCTCCCACAGATTAAAACAAAAATACTTTTCTTTCACACTACTGATGTCAAATTTTGACAAACACTTTTTTTTCTTCCTGCCCACCTTAAGTTCATATAAATCAGGCTTTTATGTAACAAGGTTTTATTTTCCAGAAATAAGACCTGCTCTTCAATAGAGCTATTAGTGGTAGCAAGACTGAATCAGAAGAGATGTTGATGCATATTCTTTGTGATGCCATTGCAATTACTGAAATTTAATGAACAACCATTAAAGAGCCTATAATCTAGGCAGGATTGACAAATGAGTGAAGTATAATGTTAGTCGTTTGCAGTTTTAGTAGAAAGATTATGTAGGCTGAATATTATTTTGCAGGAACCAAGTTCTTAAATTCCATCTCTACAGAAGAAAGACTGTTTCATCGAAGAACAGCTTGGATGCTCTCTCCACGTTAGGTCTAGCAAAGTTGCAACTGTGCACTGTAGCACTAAAATATTAATTTACAGGAGGGGAAAAGTTTGCAAGACACATAGGCTATCATTCAACCATTACATTATTACCCAATACATTTGAACCATTAGGATTCATTTCTGGATAAAGATGAGATAAATCTGTAGCATTGGACAGTTGTCCCCTCTGTCGGAGCTCAGAATGCAAAAACATGCTGTGGGCTGCTAAATTCAATGTATCTGCAATGCAATCAAAGTTTGCAAGACTTGAACACAAATGGTATAAATGTTTTTTTTAATATATTTTATTGATTTTTTTTAAGATAGTCACCTTAATATTTGGTAAACAGCATGTTGTCTGGGTTTATATCTAAAAACAATCAATAACAATTAATTTCTATAATTCCATAATCCACATAGTAGCTTTCTTTGATTTTCTCTTCTTCCAATAATATTCTCTTTTACCAACCTTGAATTAGTACATTTCTTAGTATTTTGATAGATAACAATTGACTATAAACATTTTTCTAGTATTTAACAACCACATCAATATAACGCTTCTTTTCTAATTGATCATCTTAGTTACCTCGTCATAGATCCTGTCTTCAAAGTTCTTATTTAGATTTGTTTTTGCTGCAATGTTCAAAACATTCTTACCAGTTAAGATTTTCTCAGAGTTAATTAAACTTAAGTATTTAAGTCTTTTTCCTCACACAAGCCATCTCAACAATTTTACATTTCTCATATCTTAAAAAAACAACCAATAAACAAAAAAGAGACGGAAAAAAGGAAGGAAATAGTATACTACTTGAGAAATATGTCCCTCTTAAGCTAAGATACATTTATATCCAATTTTTTTCTATTCTTTTTAACCATATTCAAACAAATGTTTAATCTTTAAATATTCCATCTAATAAATCCAATCATCTAATCTTTTAAATCTATTCAGAACATTTTTATCAATTGAGATTTTCTCAAGATCAATTACACTTAAGTATCTAAAACATTTCCCTCATATAAACCATCCCAATATTTTTATATTTCTCATATCATAAAAAAAAACTATGTTACTTGAGGGGCCCCTCCCTCTTAAACTAAAATCCATTTATATCCAGGTTTTTTTCTATTTTTTAACCATATTCAAACAAGTGTTTAATTGTTAGATATTCCATCTGATAAATCCCATCATCTAATTTCTTAATTCTAACTTTAGCCTTTTTTTTGCCAACCATCTTTCCTAATCTGTATGCTCCACTGGACCCAAAAGTCTTCCCATAGTCTTGTAGATGTTGTAAGTACAAGAGACAAATCCAGTAAAATGTATGATCAAGCTTAAATTAGTGCTTTTTGGCTTCAGTTGCTTGTAGCTTGGGCTAGACTCTGGAGTGAAGCTAGCCTTTCTTCTGCTGGTTTCTGGAGGGCTTTCCCCAAATGACTGGATCGACCGCCATCTTTCCGTGGTCAGCGGGGCTCCCCTCCTCCTTTCTCGCCTCTCCGAGGCGCCTTTAGGCCCATTTAGGGTCCCTTAACAGGAAAAAAATGTCCATAGGGTGCGGAGCCCCACGATCCCTCAGCTGCTGCACTACTGCGTAAAACCAGAAGCCACAAATGGTATAAACGTTAAAGTGCTCTGCCTTCCCTGATCTGAGTCCTTCCACATGTGCTCCATAAGAACTTCAAAATTCCCAACCAACTTGGTCAAGGCCTGGGAAAATACAGATACAAGTACAAATTCATCATGATTCGTCAAACCACTCAGGTCATTCCATCCACAAAACTGCTAAGCAAATTGTGGAAAGAATTAAGGGAGGAAGAGGAGGAGGAGGAGGAGGAGGAGGAGGAGGAGGAGGAGGAGAAGGAGAAGAAGAAGAAGAAGAAGAAGAAGAAGAAGAAGAAGAAGAAGAAGAAGAAGAAGAAGAAGAAGAAGAAGAAGAAGAAGAAGAAGAAGAAGAAGAAGAAGATGATGATGATGATGATGATGATGATGATGATGATAATGTGATTTTTGTTTTAAAATATATTCAAAGAAAATAACCTCTACAATGTGTGATGAAAATTCCTATCCAGTTAGAATTTTTCTTCAGGTAGCTTATAGACCCTTTGGGATTTCAGAGGAAACCTGAGGTTTTTTCCTGAGGTTTTGATAGATGGTTTGATTGAGACTTTGGTTGCTGACCGCAATGAGGTGAATGAAGCAGCTTTAGATTGGATTGTGCCTCTGCAGACTAGAGAAAAAATGAAATGCTCCTGAGATGAAAATAATTTGTAGTCACTAGAGGGCACTAAGGGTTCAGTTTCAGAATCATAATTTCTTTTTTTAAAAAAATTGCAGGTACTTGTGTGAACTGGGGGGAAACTCAAAAACATCAATAACATAAGATGTTTGAGTTCACACTAACTCTTCTTCAGCACAAAAACAGACAGCAAACAATAGCCTGAAGGTAAGGAAAGACAGGAGCTTGAACCATTTCTCCCTCTGCTCTGTTTAGTCTGTAATGTGCCATAATCTTCAAATGACTGGAAAAGAACAGAGAATATATTTTGCCAGCTGAATTCATTTGACCCTGCTAAGGTCCCAGCTTGCATGTAACAGGCTGGAACAATGAAACCATCCCAGCTTTTCCTTTGAAAATATAAAAGCCAGCAATTATAATAATAATTATAATTATAATAATAATAAAGTTGGAAGGGACCTTGGAGGTCATCGAGTCCAACCCCCTGCTCAGGCAGGAACCCTACACCATTTCAGACAAATGGCTGTCCAGTCTCTTCTTAAAAACTTCCAGTGTTGGAGCATTCACCACTTCTGGAGGCAGGTTGTTCTAACTGTCAGGAAGTTTCTCCTTAGTTCTAAATTGCTTCTCTCCTTGATCAGTTTAATGACATGGAGGCTCTCTATTCATGCAAAAAATAGAAATACAGACAATTGCAGCAGATCTAACTAGAAAGTGATGACGAATTTTTGGGGCTCAGGGTGTCAAAGATTCAGAAAATGCCTACCTTAACTCTGCTGGTATGTCATACACATACACACACCAGACAAAAAAAAAGGGGGGGGGGAATCAATGACAAAGACTATTAAATTAAATTATTTAAATGTATTATCTAATAAATACATACAGGTAGTCCTCAACTTACAACAGTTCACTTAGTGACCGTTCAACAGCACTAGAAAATTGACCCTTTTTCACACTTACAGCCTTTGAAGTATCCCCATAATCATGTGATCAAAATTCAGATGCTTGGAAACTGACTCATATTTGTGACCGTTGCTGTGTCCCAAGGTCACGTGATCACCTTCTGCAATCTTTTGCCAAGCAAAATCAATGGGGAAGCCAGATTCACTTAACAACTGTGTTACTAATTTATCAGCTACAGTGATTACTTAACAGCTGTGGCAAGAAAGGTCGTAAAATGTAGCAAAACTCACTTAACACATATCCCACTTAACAACAGAAATTTGGGGCTCAATTGTGGTCGTAAGTCAAGGACTACGTATAATTGTAAATATTGTTTTTTTGTAATGGCTGTTCAAGACACCTCCAGGTTGCATGAGGCCTGGAAAACTTCGGGAAATGCTCTTGTGTGGCCTGGTAGCTTCCAAAAACAAAGGGAAAGCACATCCCATTCTTGCGTGATTTTCAGAGGTCTCAGATGCTCAGTGGTGGGATTCAAATATGTGAACAACCAGTTCTCTGTGTGGCTGCTGCTTCCGGAAGTTCATTCTGGGCCTGACCAACAAAAAGTTAGCTACCGTTTCTGCCGAAGTGGTGTGAACTGGCTGAATCCCACCACTGCAGAGGCTCCATGAAAGCAAGGCCCTATAACATGACCTCCAGAGGGTCCAGAGGCCTGGCACATCACCAAAAATGGCATGGCGTGTATCATAGGTTCACCATCACTCAACTAGAAGATAGGTGGTGTGCATCCCACTGAATCTTAGGCAGTGCACCTAATTTGGCCATTGCTGTCAAGTCAGATTTTCTTTTTACATTTATGCAACAGATGTACATTACAGTAGTGGCCAAAATTGTGGAAACCTTTTGGGAAAAGTGTACAGTAGAAATGCCACCTTTGGTTAAGTTTCCACCAATTTTTCTTCTAATTTCTTTATAACTATAGCCTTGTTCACTTAATAATACTATTTTACATCGCTTTCTGGGCAACCAGTCAACTCTTTGCACCATTACTTTAATTTTATTATGTTTTACAAGCTCACTAAATGAAAGAACACAAAACAACCCAACCAACTTGATAGCGATCACATAACACACTGACAAATGTCCTCCTCTCAGCTTCAATACATGACATCAATAACTGAATCCTACTGTGATCTGATTGGCTCATTGCCAAAACAAGATGGCACCTGATTGACTCTCTAAACACTCATACTCATTGGCTACAATCAGATGAAGGAAAGCTACCTGATATCAACCTAAGCAAGTTGTGCTTCCTTTTTCTGGTTATTTGGCTATAACCTTTCATAGAATACAGTACAGATAATTGAACAAACTTTGTTGCATTACATTCTTGATTAAATTATCTTTCCATTGATATATAATTTTAGTGGTGTTATTAGCCATCAAACCTCAAAAATACACTTTTTCCAAAAGGTTTCCACAATTTTGGCCACTACTATACAGTCAATCTCTGTCTAATGCATTTTTATATGTAATAGAAAGCTTGGGTTTACTATCATTCAGTGACCCCAGTGACAAAGTACTGACTGCCCTAGGTATCTAGGGCAGTCAGAGCAGCAGCTGTCTTTTATTTATCTGTATTTAAGTTCTCTCTTCACCATATCACCTTGTCTGTGTAGCCTTTTAAACCATGTTCTCAGTCAGAAATACGTTCAGTCAGTGCTTTTTTTCTAAAAAAAAAAAAAAAAAAGGTTCCAGAACTCACACATGTCATACAACCCGCCTTGCCTACCCTACAAGGTTCCATCCAAAAAAGGTGCCGGAACTCCATTCTGGGCGTTCTATGAGGAAAAAAGCCCTGCCTTCAGTTTCTCAAATAAATATACATCCTTTGCTTTCTTCAGCTTTTATCTCCTTTATTTCATAGATGAACGCTACAAGCCCCTTAAAAGTAGAACTCTATCCTTTTAAGGAAATCACCAAAATGTCTTATTGATTTTCTCTCCTTCCTGCATTTTATTTCTGACTGACCACAACATACAAATATTGGTATAATACACAGATGATAAAGTGGATGATGAAACCAGATGCCGCAATGCATTTGTTAGATTTCCTAGTGCCGTAAGAGTACCTATGAATTGATGGCGATAATCAATCACTTGAATTGCCACAAGCTGAGGATAAAAGTAATGTTAGAAAATGTGCCTTGGATCTATTGAGCATTGGGTTCCCAGTTCAAATGACATTTTCAGAGGAAAGGTTTTTGTTCATTTTCCCCCTCAGAATGACTAGAACAGGGGTGTCAAACTGGCCGTGTCATGTGACGTGTCGCGACATATCGCAACTTTTTTCCCCTTGCCGGAGCTGGGATGGGCGCGACTTCCATGTGACACATCCAGCCCATGAGTCGGTAGTTTGACACCCCTGGACTAGAAGGAAAAGTCAGCCCCCCTTTTTTTGTATTCTCTAATCCCTCTGTCCTATTTAAAAATGTCCTTGGTGCTTAGGAGATTTTTCTAGGTCCTGCCTACCTATAAACATGTCTCTGCCAGCATCACTTTGCAAAAGGCACAAAAGCTGGAGAATGAGAAGATTGCCTCTTTGCTCATCCTGACCTACTAAAAGAAATTCGAACAATCTACCAAAATCAGCTCACTGATAATGACTCTCTTGCTTCAGGATACCATTGGCCAGAAGAAGGACACTTCAGTTCATTTGAATAACATTTTGCTCTTATTCCTGTGCATCTGCTTGATGGAAGAAGCTAAACTCCACCTATATATTGTAGGAAGACAGCCGTGCTAGTCTATGTTAGAAAAGCAGAAGTTTGGAAACACCTTTTCTAACTAGCAAGTTTCATTAAAGGCAAATGCTTTTGTGAGCGACAACTCATTTCCTCACAAAATAAAGATGTTTATGCCTTTATTTAGCAAGAACTGTGGGAAAGAAATAGGAAACTCACTCTAGCTACCTCGTACAAGGAAAATCTCTACAAGATGTTCTATAGATGGCACTTCCCACCCATAAGGTTAGCCAAAATGGGTTCAAATATCTCACCTTTATGCTGGAAATGTAAAACAGCAATAGGATCTTATTACCATATGTGGTGGGAATGCCCAAAGGCTCGTGAGTATTGGAATAGGATACGAAGTTGGCTGAAAGATATATTAATATTGGACTTAGAGTTAAAACCGGAACTCTTCTTGTTGGGAATAACTACAGAGAAATACAATTAGTGAACAATCTATTTGCTGTTACACATCCTGACTGCAGCTAGGATTGTGTTTGCGCAAAAATGGAAGAGCAAAGAAATTCCCACAGAGGAAGAGTCACTATATAAAATATTAGCATGTGCAGAAATGGACAGGTTTACAATGGTATTGAAAGACAAATGTGGATCAGTTTATTTCGAAACCTGGGATAAATTTTATCGCTGGAGGGATTCGAGGAGGACAGTTGGGATTAAAGGCTAGCGTTAAGATAGAAATATATGTTATCTTAGAATAAGTACTGTATATAAAACTTAGATGTATAATTAGAGATGAAGAATCGATTGTAAAATGTGGAACAACTTGACAAGAATGTATATACTGGAATGTCACGTTTTATCCAATGTTTTTTAATTGTATTATAAATAAAATTTTGAAAAATTTAAAATAAAATAAAAATAAAGATGCTTATGCCTTTAAAAAAAATGTGTTAGTGGAAAGGTGCTACCAGGTGCTTCTCAGGTGACTGAGACCAGTCTATGAGATACTATGGAATCAGGAGCTTGAGTAAGTCTATTGACCTAGAACAGTTAACTTAGTATTTAGACACACCTTTATCAAAATAATTTGTTTATTTATGGTTGTAGATTTTACTGATTTTTCCACTATTCTTTTACAGAATCATAGAGCTTGAAAGTCATCCAGGAATTCATCCAGTCCAACCTTCTCACTACATATTTTGACAAATTCAGGCTTTGTTGGAAAAGTTTTATCACAGGAGAACTCACCACTTCCCGTGGCAAGCTGTTCCACCGACTGACTGTTCATACAGTAAGGAAGTCCTTTTTTAAAATAAACCTTTATTTAAAACAGGTCAAGAGAGCTATGTGGATTATCTTTGCACCTTTAAGGGATTGCTTCTTCAACATTTCTAGACTACGTATATACGATTCTGCCCAAGGAAAGGGGGAGTGGAACGAGGCTGGACTGCCCTCTTCTAGATGAATTACAATGTCATTGTGTTGCAGACTTCCCATTGTACAGGTAGTCCTTGACTTACAACCACAACTGAGCTCAAATTTTCTGTTGCTAGGCAAGCTAGTGAACCGAGTCATGCTCCATAGTTAAGTGAGTCACTACAGTTGTTTCATGAATTGTGCGGTTGTTAAACAAATCTGGCTTCCTCCATTCACTTTGCTTGTCAGAAGCTCCTTAGGAAGGTCATTGCAAAATGACAATCCTAGGACCCTGAGTCGCTGCAACCATTGTAAATGCCTACCAGTTGCCAAGTACCTCAAGTTTGATCATGTGTTTGTGGGAATGTGGCAATAGCCATAAGTCTGAGAACTGGCCATAAGTCACTTTCAGTGCCATTGTAACTTTGAACTGTCATTAAATGAATGGTTGTAAATCGAGGACTATCTTTATACAAAAACCATTTCAGTTTACATCTGACTCTCATTTGACTAAATATATCTCACTAATTTGCTGGCCGAAAAATTCCATACTCCTATACAGCACCATGGGGTCATAATGATATGTGAGAGCAGTAATTAGCTACTATTATTCAAGCGAGAATAGAATAGAATAGAATAGAATAGAATAGAATAGAATAGAATAGAATAGGGAATGGAATAGGGAATGGAATAGGGAATGGAATAGGGAATGGAATAGGGAATAGAATAGGGATAAGATAAGATAAGATAAGATAAGATAAGATAAGATAAGATAAGATAAGATAAGATAAGATAACCTTTATTGTCATTTTTTTACTGTGGGCACCATGGCACACATCAAAAATGAAATTTAGTTGCCTGCTCTCAAAGTGAAACACATACACAACACATTCATGACACACATGAATAGAATAGAATAGAATAGAATAGAATAGAATAGAATAGAATAGAATAGAATAGAATAGAATAGAATAGAATAATAGCTTTATTGGTCAAGTATGATTGGACACACGAGGAATTTGTCTCTGGTGCATAAGCTCACCATGTACATATAAACAGCAAGTAATAAATAATAAATCATAGTTACAAAAATTAATCATAACATACAAACAACATTTGATAAATCATAAGAGAAGACAGTAGGGAAGATGAGAAAATATGAGAAGTGAGACTGCCATGGGAATTAAGTGTTCAGCTGGGAGATGGCATTGGGGAGGGGGAACTATCTTTATGTCTGGTTGTTTTGGCATGCAATGCTCTATAGCGGCATCCTGATGGGAGAAGTTGAAATAGATTAGGTCCAAGATGTGAGGGGTCTGTTGATATTTTCTCAGCCTTCTTTCTGGTTCATGCAGCATACAGATGTTCAGTGAAAGGCAGGCTGGTTGCGATGTTTTTTTCTGCAATCCTATCTGTTGAAGTCTATACCTGTCTTGTTTGGTTGCTGTGCCAAGCCAGACAGCTACTGAGGTACAAATGACAGACTCAATAATGCCTCTGTAGAACTGTATCAGCAGATCCTTGGGCAATCTGAACTTTCTGAATTGGCACAGGAAGAACATTCTTTGTTGTGCCTTTTTAATGATGCAGGGATCTAATGCAGGGGTCTAATGCAGGGGTCTTCAAACTTGGCCCTTTTATGACTTGTGGACTTCAACTCCCAGAATTCCTCAGCCAGGCATGCTGGCTGAGGAATTCTGGGAGTTGAAGTCCACAAGTCATAAAAGGGCCAAGTTTGAAGACCCCTGTTCTAATGTTAGGTGATCATTTCCTTAGAGATAATAGAACCCAGAAACTTGAAGGTCTCTATTGTTAATACTGTGTTGCCTAGTATTGTAAGAGGTGGTAGAACAGGAGAGCTTCTTCTAAAATCTACTATCATCTCTATAGTTTTAAGAGTGTTCAGCTCCAGATTGTTCTGGCTGCTCCATAGGGTCATTTGATCTACCTCTTACCTATATGCAGACTCATCATTGTCTCAAATGGGACCAATGACTGTTGTATCATCTGCAAACTTCAGTACTGTTGTTCTCAACAGAGGGATCCTTCGAGATGCAGTCATTCGCATAGAGTAGACATGTCAAACTCGCGACGTCACGTGAGGTCGCGCAATGTATCGGAGCTTTTTCACCATTGCCGGCAATGGGGTGGGCGTGGTTTCCTGATGACGCGTCCGGCCCGTGGGCCGGCAGTTTGACACCCCTGGTATATAGAGAGAAGAGTAATGGAGAGAGCACACAGCTCTTGGGAGCACCTGTGCTAATTGAACAGGTGTTCGGTGAGATTTTTCCTAGCTTCACCTGCTGCTTCCTATGCATTAGAAAGCTTATAATCCATCTACAAGTGTGGTCAGGCACAGCTAGCTGAGTTGATTGGTAGATTGTTCTAAGGCAGGGGTCTTCAAAGTTGGCCCTTTTATGATTTGTGGACTTCAACTCCCAGACTTCCTCAGCTAGTGTGCCTGGCTGAGGAATTCTGGGAGTTGAAGTCCACAAGTCAAAAAGGGCCAACTTTGAAGACCCCTGTTCTAAGGGCAAAGAAAGATTCAGAGCTTGTCTGCCCAAGATGCAAAATATTAGAAGAAGTCCTTGTTCCTGTTCTTGGCTCTTGCTATAAGTATGCTGTAGGCTGCCTAAAATTTCTTCAGCAGATAAAAATAGGAAAGTAATAAATGTTTGGCCTCACTGAAGACTGTGATTGTCCCCTGCTGGCCAAATAATTGCATTACAGTTTGTTTTCCTTGGCTAGAGTTGTACTCCGGCCACCGTTTTCACAAAATGAGCCAAATGTGTTTGAATTAAAGCAATCTTTCCTAGTACTGAGAATGAATTTCTTTTCCAGAACTGTTGGATGAAAATTTCGGTCTCACTCAAGATCAGGCAATAATTCAATTGAAACCAATCCATAAAAACAACATGTTCCAATGTTTTGTGTTGCCACCAAGGGAATATTTATAAATACTAAAAACTATAAATACACTTTTTTTTCTCTGAAAATCCTGGAGTCCCAGGCCTACCTGGAATAAATCACTTATCAAATTATATGGGGAGGGGTGGGACAGAAAAGCAGGCATGTGAGTAGAAATTATTGTATTGCTTTTATATCCACTCTTCTTTTGAGAGCTGTTAAGTAATGTTTATGTATTTCCCCAACATTTCAATCAGAATAGAGCTGGAGGGACCTTGGAGGTCTTCTAGTCCAACCTCCTGCTCAAATAGGAGATCCTATACCATTTCAGAAAAGTGAGTGTCCTGTCTCTTCATAAAAAACGTCCAGTGATGAAGCACCTACAAATTCTGAAGGCAAGCTTTTCCATTGGTTAATTGTTCTCACAGTTAGGAAGTTTCTCCTTAATTTCAGGTTGCTTCTCTTCTTGATTAGTTTCCGTCCATTGTTTCTTGTCCTGCTTTGGAAAATAAGTTGACCCCCTCGTGGCAGCCTCTCAAATACTGGAATACTGCTATCATGCCCCCCCCATCCAGACCTTCTTTTCTCTAGACTAGCCAAACCCAAATCCTGCAACCGTTCTTCATATGTTTTTGTCTCCAGGCCTTTAATCATCTTAGTTGCTCTTCTTTGCACTTTTTCTAAAGTCTCAACTTCTTTTTTGTAATGTGGTGACCAAAACTGGATGCAGTATTCCAGGTGTGGTCTTACTAAAGCTTTATAAAGCAGTAGTAATACTTCACGTGATTTTGATTCTATGCCTCTGTTTATACAACCAAGGATTGATTTAGCTTTTTTGGCTGTTGCCGCACACTGCTGACTCATATTTAAGTGATCGTCCCATAGGACTCCAAGGTCCCTCTCACAGTTATTGTTTTTGAGCTAGGTTTCACCTAATCTATACTTGTACCTTGTTTTTTTCTTCCTAAGTGTAAAACCTTGCTTTTCTCCACATTAAATTTTATTTGTTGGATAGGGCCCATTGTTCAAGTCTGTCAAGATCTTTTTGGATCCTGAGCTTGTCTTCTAGGGTGTTGGCTATCCCTGCCAGCTTAGTGTCATCTGTAAATTTGATGAGTTCCCCTTCTATTCTCTCATCTAAGTCATTTATGAAGATATTGAAGAGTACTGGGCCTAGGACAGAACCTTGCCCTCATAATATCCTCATAATGACCTTTTGAGATAGGGTGACAAAACAGAGTGCCTAAGCTAAAGTCATTTAATCTGGGTTATGTTAGAATTTGCCTCTTGAGGGTCCCTTGGATCAAACCAGTCAATCCTAAAGGAAGCCAACCCTGCCTGTTCTTTGGAAGGACAGAAGCTCAAATACTGTGGTAACCAAATGAAAAGAGAAGACTCAGTGGAAAAGACCCCGATCCTGGGAAAATTGAAGGCAAAAGGAGAATGGGACAGCAGAGGATGAGATGGTTAGATTGTGTCATTGACTCAATGAACATGAATTATTTACCCCAAAACTTATATTTTCATGTCAGTGCAATAAACATTAATATTTCCCCCTTGCATTAAGGGGGGAAAAAACTTCAAAAGAGCAGACAGATAAGACCTAATAGAAAATGGCAACAGGAAAAATATACCACAAATTATAAAGCTGTCAAAAGTTTTAAGAATGTTACATTGAGAAATAACAGGAATTAAGGGCCCCACAGCTGTGTGATGTGAAATGATAAGGAACTGCCATCCTAACCTTTAAGGCATTCTTTCCTCCTAGCCAAATAAACAGCATCTGCAGGAGAAATTTTTTTTTGACTGTAGTTGCCTTTGTTTGTTAAGACAAAAATGCAGGTGAATTTATTTGCAATTAAATCTGTTAGGAGAGTCTGTTAGTAAAATAGGAACAGGAAGCAAAGCGTGCTAACAGAATATTAAATTGCAGCGCTGGCAGTCTGTCAACAATGCACAATCTAGAGCTTTTCTGATTAACCCAACAGATACAGGGGATAGTGGTAGGTTATTAATCTCTGATTCGGTTGCAACCGGTATACTCTGAAGAATAAAGATATACAAATAATCCTCCCTGAGGTGTATCCCAGGTTGAAAGAAACTTATCTAAATGTGTATTTTAGGAGCAATCTGTCTTCAACAGCCCTGCCTGAGCTGGCTGACGTGATAGCCGGGGTGGCAGTTGAGACCCCCAGACTTATGGTCTTGGGGGATTTCAATCTGCCATCAGTGGGTGAGACGTCGGCGGCAGCTCAGGAGTTCTTGGCTTCCATGACGGCCTTGGACTTGACCCAATTAATACATGCCCCCACTCACACGGGTGGACACACGTTGG
>NW_015386408.1:258954-297499 GCF_001527695.2 Protobothrops mucrosquamatus
TTATTTAGGGTGATTTTAAAAATAATTTTAAATAGAGACACAGCTTCTAATATTCGGTTTTTTAATCTGGTTTTACAGGGGTTTGTATTTTTATGCTTTGTATTTGTACTGTTTTTAATACGCTGTGCACCGCCCTGAGTCCTGCGGGAGAAGGGCGGTATATAAATTAAATTAATAATAATAATTAATAATAATAATAATTTCCCTGAAACACACAAACACACACACTTTTCCTAGCTGCTGTATAAACTTTGCTGGTAAAGGCAAGGAAATTACTTTCGCTCCCACTGAGATGGAAACATATTTGGGTTCTTTTTCTTTCCAGACCAGAACTCTGATAGTCTGTTTGCATGCAATTCCCCGAGCAGCTTACATGCAAATGATATTTATCATGTCCTATTTCATTAGATCTTCATTTTATTTGAAGAAGGTTTTGTGTAAAGTCCAATGTAATCTAGCTAGCAAAGATACATTCTTATTTGGAGTGTAATTTGTACACAAGAGTGGGCCAGAAAGTTAACGTTCAGCAGAGGATATGACAGAAAGAATAAAAATTAAGTTACATTAAGAAATGAGGCCAGGTGTAAAACTTGGAATCGTGGTGTGTAGTTTTAAACAAGAAGCTGATTTACAACTTCCAAAACAGAGCATTTTTTTGAAGAAGAATATAAGAACTGGGCTTGTAGTATTCATAATCATTGTGCTCGTGTGTCAAGAGTCAAAATGCAGACAAGCCAACGAAGAGGGTGCATCATTTACAGGAAGTCCTCGACTTATAACAGTTCATTTAGTGACCGTTCAAAGTTACAACAGCACTGAAAAAAGTGACTTATGACTGTTTTTCACACTTACAACCATTGCAGCATCCCCCGTGGTTACATGATCAAAATTCAGATGCTTGGCAACTGATGCGTATTTATGACAGTGGCCGGTCGTGGGGTCATGTGATCACCTTTTGCAACCTTCTGACAAGCAAAATCAATGGGAAAGCCAGATTCACTTAACAGCCGTGTTACTGACTTAACAATGGCAATGATTCACTTAACAACAGTGGCAAAAAAAGTTGTAAAATGGGGCAAAACTCACTTAACACATGTTTCACTTAACAACATACATTTTGGGCTCAACTGTGGTTGCAAGTCAAAGACTAGCTATATTATGAATAAGTAACAAATATTTATTTGGATATAAATATCTAAAATGTCATCTTCACCCTACAACTTTTTTCTAGGCAACATGCAATGAAACTGGTATTAATCAACAAAAAGCAGTGCAATGAAAAAAATAAGACAGTATATTAAAAAGCAATGTAAAAACGGGTTAAAAACAGGCATCTCTTAAAAAAAAATTAAGTGCCAAAGGGCAGAAAAACAAACAAAGATTTTTTTTTAAAAAAGCTTCCACTTTGTTGGACTACCACAAGAAGGTCTGCATCCAAGCAGCTGTCTGTCAAATTAAGCATGGAAGAGGCACTCAAGGTTATAAAAAAAAAGTGGTCCAAAAACATCCTGCACTCTGCTAAGATACTTTTTGTGGTCCTCAGATCCAGAGTGGGTGGCTGCAAAACTGTCCTTATACTTTGTGTTTGGAGGAACCGGGGGAGGAAATACTTTAGTTAAAGATCAGCATCTTGGCCTTGTCCATTTTTCAAATGGATGCTTTCTTGAAATATCTCTGTTTGGAGGGAACAGGTGCTCCTTCAGAGTCTGGTGTGTGTGTGTGTGTGTTTTAATTATGTAAACAGACCGATATTAACTGAACTCCGATTGTTCAGAAGATACATACAAATCAGTGAGGTCATTTGTAGGTTTCAAAGATCAACAGGCTTATAGGATGCATGTATTAAGAACATGGGTTAAGAGGATTTATGGCAAGATTTATTTGGTAATTGTAAAAAAAAACCCCACCCCACTGGTTGCACAAATGAATGGGTATATTAATATCATGCTGTGTTGACTGATTTTTTTTTCAGATTTTGAAGCTGAATTTTAAGCGAGTATCACAAACTACTGTCTTAGTTTTTATATTATTGACTACAGAAATTAATCTTGTTGAGATAAGCTTGTTTGAAATGCTCAGAATTCCTACCCTTCCTGATAAGAAAGAGGAAAAAATAATACAAGGCAGTTGACTTAAAGCAGGAAATTTAGATTTCAATCTCTCTTCCTAAAGTGCAACGTTAATTTGCCCTGACTGCCAAATGTGATTATAGTACCTCCTGTTCACAAACACTCATATGATGATCCTCTTGATGACATCAGCAGCTGAAGACAGCTAAGAAATGTCAGGAGAGTTACAGGTTCACACTAGATGTGATACATTTAATAATTTAATATCATTACATTAATCAGGAAAGAAAGAAAAATGAAAAAAAATGTACTCATGGAAAATGATCATAGATTAGCACCATTCCCCTGAAAGTCTATGACAGGGGTAGGCAACCTTGGCTCTTTTATGACTCGTGGACTTCAATTCCCAAAATTCCTGAGCCAGCCATGCTGGCTCAGGAATTCTAGGAGTTGAAGTCCACGAGTCACAAAAGAGCCAAGGTTGCCTACCCCTGGTCTATGACACCTTAAAAATGTCTGTGAAGATCTTAATCATCCAGGTCATGGTTGTCCTAAAGCTGCTTTTTCCAGCAGAAAATTGAAAGAAGCAAGATGAAAAACTGAAGAAGCTTCTTGGATGAAAAGCGAAACATTTTCAAAGGAAAAGAAAATAATCAAGAAAGTCTGCTTGCCTTTTGGAAAAAGTACCTTTGGGATGACACCTTAAAAACCAGCACAACAAGCCTTTAGCGCAGAAGTGTCACAATAAGGGCACAACAATCATGCCACAAAGAAGAGGGAGTCAAGCTATTCTCCAAAGCGCCTGAAGGCAGGACAAAAAGCAATGGATGGAAACTAACCAAGGAGAGAAGCAATCTAGAACTAAGGAGAAATTTCCTGACAGTTAGAACAATTAATCAGTGGAACAACCTGCCTCCAAAAGCTGTGACTGCTCCAACACTGGAAGTTTTTAAGAAGAGACTGGACAGCCATTTGTCCGAAATGATATAGGGTTTCTTGCCTGAGCAGGGGGTTAGACTAGATGACCTCCAAGACCCCTTCCAACATCATCATCATTATTATTATTATTATTATTAGTAGTAGTAGTAGTAGTAGTAGTAGTAGTAATAGTATTAGTATTAGTATTAGTATTAGTATTAGTATTAGTATTATTAAAATTCATTCAACTGTGCTATTACATTATTGCTCAGCAAGGATCAATGGAGAGCATGGCTAACACAGGGCGAGCATGTGGCAGGTAGGCACACGCACTTAGCTGTTTTCCGTGCCTCTTCTCAGTTGGCTGCTTTTCCTATTTCTTCTCCCTGCTCGTTTTCCCTTGCACTGGCTGCTCCACTTCCGGTCTCTCCATTGCAGCACACATTGCAGCCCAGGATCCACTTTGGCAAATTTCTTTTGTTTGTGGGACAAGGTTAGCATAGAAATGCTTTGGGAAGGGAGGGCATCTGGGCGGTAGTCAGTGGGGCAAGCTCTCCAGCTCTGACGCACTCCTCCACCGCCATGGGCAGTCCCACAAACAAAAGAAGTTTGTGGGATAAAAAAAAAGTTCCATCAATCAATTCCAACTTTGCGAGATCTTTTATCGGTTCTCAGCGGGTGACAGATTTTAACCAACCTTGTCTACTTTTAGAATTAAGCAGGACTGGGCCTGGTTATATTGGATGGGAGATCATCAAGCAATATAGATTAGATTGAAAGTAAAAAAAAGAAAAACCCAAAACACTTAATTGGCCAGTCAAAATTATGGCAGACCTCCACAGAGCCACTTATGATTCATTTTTGGAGTTACAATGGTCGCACAGCCCCCTGCAGTCGTGTAATTGCATTTTGTGCACTTAGCAAACCTGCTGGTTCCATAATGTTGGTAGGAAGCAGCTGTGTTGTCCCTGTTCTCTAAACAACATTGCTTCTCACATGGAAATCCTAGCGGCGTGATTGTCTTTTGCACACATCGCCGCTCTTCTTTTCCTCAAAACGGGAACGCAATGCTTGGCAGGACACATACCTTTTTCATGCTTGACATGGTCAATGCCACAGGAAACCGACAATCCAAACAGGGCATGGCCATTAGCTCTCTTGTCATCCAAACCTCGCTCTGTGCATGAGGACTTCGTGACTTTTTGCACATGCTGCCCTATTTCAAGTAGACATGATGGACAGCCCTCCTCAGAACACTGCCTGTGTTGTGCCAAATAGGCCCATGATGGATTCTTCATGTCATTCCATAAAAGAGACTCCAACACAGGGCCTTCCAAACCGAATAGCAGGGAAAACAATACAGCCTGTACTTGGGTTCATAAACATTCTTCGTTACACAAAGGGCATTCGGAGCGCAGCGTGATACGGTGTGACCTTAAAAAGCTATAGACAATCTAGCAGAGCACAGACGGTTTCATAAAGTATAATCACTTCCTGGAATTCTTGGAGCAGCAGAGACGGAGCCATGCAAATCCTGTTTTCTTTGCGTGGTTTCCTGCGTGTTAATATCATCAGTTTAGAGAGGCCTGTAACCATGGCACTTGTTATACAAGAGACTCTTCTGATAAAAGCCATCCTGTATGAGGCTTTCAAGGATTTTCCAGAGGGCAACAATCTGACTCTGCCAGCCATCACTTCACAATGCAGTGTGCACGCATAATAACTCATGGCAATTTTGAAAATGCCCACAGGGGACACACACACATACACACACACACACACGAAGAAACTGTGTTTGAATTCCTGCTGGCAAACTATTTGGGCTGTGTGGAATGCAGAACATTTGATGCACATCTGTTCTGAACATAAAGTAGCCATGTGGGGCCCTTCATTTTCAAAACAAAAAAAATTACTCATGAGCCTGGTGGTAGTTCTATAGGTTTTTTTAAAAAAGATTGTTTCTGTCACTTTCTCCTATACCTTTGGGGATATGTAGGAATGAGAATTACAGTAAATAGAAAAGCCAAAAAATAAACACTGGGAGATCTCAGAACTGTCTTATAATGTTCAGATAGCTCTTCAACTTCAAAAGTAGTAAGATCAGAAGATGTGGAGAAACCTGGCCCTTAGACAATGCTGAGTGGGTAACAGCAGCAGCAGTTCTTCAAATATGGATCCATTTAGGACAGGGATGGGGAACGATGGCCCCCTTATGACTTATGGACTTCAACTCCCAGAATTCCTGAGTCAGTATGGCTGGTTCAGGAATTCTGGGAGTTGAAGTGCACAAGTCATTGGTATTGAGATATCCTTCTAGTGCTGTAAATCTGCCTTCACGTAAGCCTTCAAGAGCTAACTAGGATATCCTATGTAGGACTGTACTTCCTATTTCTCAGTCAAAGAAGCTAGTAGCCCCAATGGCTGAGGTTGTCACTTGTTGCTCGCATCTGCTAACCTCAGCCTGAAAAGAGTAACCTAATTCTCTCTTGCTGACTCAGCTGAGGAGAGATGTATAGGACAGCCAACCACATCACTGTTTCTCAACCTTGGCAACTTTAAGCTGTGTGGACATCAAACTCCCAGAATTCAGTTTAAAGTTGTTAAGGTTGAAAAACATTGATACAGCTAGCTACTTTGTCCCCCACTCCTTTTTTTGTCCTGCTGGTAAACAATCTTGTTTTGTGTTCAGGTTCTCTCTTTCTCTAGTTTTTTTCCCTAGAAATCTTGCCAGAAAACATTTTTTTCATTTCTGCAGAATTCTCTTGCATTGTTCTCACATCAATTTAATTCTAGTTTTTGCATCACTTTAAACCATAGTTTGTTCTGGTTCTCACATTCCTTTAAACCATAGTTTGTTTAACCAATTTTCTGAATAAAACACAATTGGCTAAGTCAGTGGTTCTCAACCTTTTTAATGCCGTGACCCCAACCGGTCATAAGTCGAGGACTAAACTGGTCATAAGTCGAGGACTAAACCGGTTGTAAGTCAAGGACTACCCAACTGGTCGTAAGTCGAGGATTTTCCCTGCCTGGGAGCGCCGTGCATGCGTGGTTCCACCCCCTGCGCCGGCCGAGGCGTAGCTGGCAAGTGGCAGAGATGGAGCAGGCTGACCACCAGCTGGCCCAGCCCAAGGGAGGTAAGGGGGGAAAAATGGCGGACAAAAAAAATGGCGGACAAAAAAAATGGTGGACAGCCTTGCTTGGCAACCCCCATGAAATGGTCAATCAACCTCAAATGGGGTCCCGACCCACAGGTTGAGAACCACTGGGCTAAGTGCAGTCAACATGTAAACCAAAACAAATCAAATCACATTTATAACTTAATGGGTGAGTTTGGTTAATGGATGCCTTATAATAGCCTCTGATTCCAATGTAGTAGGGACAATAATTCCATAAGTGTAAGATAGCACGCAATAAAAAAATTGCTCCTATATTTGACAATGACATTAGAAGAGAAAAGAAACCACAACTGAGTGTTAGAGCACAAGCCTGGCATATCTGAACCAGAAAATTACACAGGCCTGTTTTGAATGGTAAGAGATCATAGTGTGCTTTTTACAGGCAACAGCAAATCATGCTTTGTCACAACAAACTTATTGCATCTATATACATACTACCACATCCTGCAACATCCTGTGTGCATGATGCTTCACCTCTCCCTCTCCCTCCCTCTGCCTCCCAAACTCCTTTCTCCAATGCTCTTGGGTTTTTTTAGGGTTTTTAAATAAATAATAATAATAACTGGAAAGTTGACAAAGTTGCAAAACAAACTAAATCTCGCATCATCCATGGATACATAAGCCCAATATATTTTAGAAAGTATAAACACTGGGTGACTGTGAGTTAATCCTTATTTGAAAATCTTTCCTTCATCTGCCCAGAAAAATGACAAATAGAGAACATCCTGGGGATTCCCCCTGCCCTATATGTCTGTGTGTCTGTCTGTGTGTTTGTGCATGTCTGGAAAAGCTTTTGTCACACCCACTATGGTAGACATATTACAAATGCAGAAATGCAGCCATGTCATACCATGAACATTTCAAAGCCCATGAAAAATTGCCTAACCTTAGGTTGGCAACGCAAGGCCAGGCAGACTAATAATATAATGATTAGCTCCCTATTATGATTTATGGAAGCATGATAAGAATAAATCCTACCTTGTGACCAAAGTCAAGTTTACACCCAACCCTTATCTGGTTTACTTGGCTTCTGCCATAGGATTAAACCATAATTAAACACAAGCCATGGCTTAGCAAACTATGTGAATCCAGCCTCTTTCTAGGAGGATCTAGAGGTCAAAGGTTTAAGCAGAACAACAATGAGGAAGAATAAGAGGTTAGGAAGGAGTATTACTATTGGTACATACACTGCTACTAACGAAGAAGAAAATGGTAGGCTCCTGTGAGAGATAATAAGAGCTGGGACAGATTATACAGAGAAAATGTACATTGCTATCCCCAAATTTAATCCACATTTATCTATTTCCCAGTTAGGATGAATAGGGCGAATGGCTTAGAAGAAACTGCTTTATCATAGTATTTCTCCTCTAGAGGTGGGAAATACAGGTAGTCCTCAACTTATGACCACAACTGAGCCCCGAATTTGTGTTTGCCGAGGGAGAAATTTGTTAAGTGAGTTTTGTCCCATTTTACAACTTTTCTTGCCACATTTGTTAAGTGAATCACTGCAGTTGTTAAATTGGTAACACGGATGTTAGATGAATCTGGCTTCCCCGTTGATTTTGCTGGTCAGAAAGTCTCAAAAGATGGTCACATGACCAACCGTCATAAATATGAACCACTTGTCAAGAATCCAAATGTAAGTCATGTGACCATGGGGGAATGCCGCAGCAGTCATAAGTGTGAAAAATGGTCATAAGTCACTTTTTGTCAGTGCCGTCGTAACTTTGAACAGTCACTAAACGAACTGTTGTAAGTTGAGGCCTACCTCTAGGGAAATCTTTTCAATGTTGCTGAGTAGTAAGAACAGCACATTCTTGTCTATGCTTGTGATGGCTCCAGAGGATGAAGGCTTCCAACTACTATCCTTCTTTTCAATTTCGTGCAAATCATTCGTCATAGAGAGAAACAAATTTAATCCTATCCCAGCTGCACATGAACTATGTAGATATTTTTTTTAAAAAGATCATCTTTGAAGTTTCTATTGTTTAAGGCTTAATTGTATATAGATTTCCTTCAACAAAGGGACAACAAAGCTCCCCAAAGAAAGAAAGTTGGAAACAAACAACCTAAAATATTTCCTTTCTCGCAGGATCAGCTGCCACATCTACTGGGCACATGCAGTACCCCCATTAAAAAAAACAAAACTAAGTTGAGCTGACATGCTTTAATTTTTAAACCTATTATGTTTTATTGACATCCAGCTGCTGACTGACGTCAATTGAATTGAACGGGCTAAAAGTCCAGTTTTTGACTGCATAGTGCTGTGGGCCAAACTGTTTAATTGTCCCATTTCACATCTTAATTATATCAACACTGACCTTTGTATACAGCAATGTACAGTAGGAGCATTTTGTTGATGCAGCAGGTTTTTGTAACAAGCTACTGTTCATTTATAATTGCGGCCAAGTAATATTGGTGTAGCTTAGGATCTAAGAGACGCCAGCAGAAGCCCTTATCTGATTAAGTCCAATTATATTCAGTGGGAGTTATTTTTGATATACCCAGGAGTAGCTGTGAGCTTGGAAATTAACTGCACAGTTTGAATCTTGAAATTCCCTAAATGTTCTTAGGCAAATAATTCTCTAGGATGAGAGGAATAATAGAACACAGGTTTCTCCTAAGACAGCGTTTCTTACAGCGTGCCCTCCCCCAAGACCCTCTCAAGGATCCAGAATCAAAATTATTTCCCAGCCTATGTTGAAAAATAATATAATATTACAATCCCATCGAACATTTGTGAGAAGAAACAGCGCCAGCAAATTATCAATTTTATTTTTTTTAAATGGTAAATATCAATAAATGTTTTCTTAATTTTTTTAGTTTGAATTAAATAGCAATAGTAAAACACAAAGAAAATTATGATGCAAATACATACATCTTCAAGAAAAAAACCTCTCACAAAAAGTGCTTTTAAAAAAAAGTGAAAAGGGGAATAAACTATCATATATCATTATCAATTGACAATAAATAAGAGATATACTTTAAATAATATTTATATTAGAAATATACTCATCTAATGTAAATATTCAAAAGCATACATGTTTATTTCTAATTTATATAACTAACATTCTTTTTATGCTATTGTATTTTCTATAAATTATTTCCATATTTCATTATATTTGTCCTTACAAAGTCTATGTCTGTATGCAACGTGTTCATAGGTGGCACATGTAACCAGGTTTTCAATCCATTGAGTAAATGGGGCATACATTTATCTTTCCAATATTAGTCTTCACTATTATTAGCCTGCAATATTAGACCTTTAATAATAGTCTGCCATATTAGTCTTCTGGCCATAGTAAGGGCACGGAGAATGCATGTTGTCTAGTTGTCAAATTCCATGTAATAGATATGTAATTCAAAAAAATATTGTCCCTTGAAAATTTTAGCTTTTGTTGCACAGTCATATTTATATAGTCTACTACATAGTAAATATAGGTCATTGTAACAAAATGAGTTTTAAAGAAGTATCATACTCATTACAGTTCCAACAGAAGGATGTCTTAGTCCTTTTTTTATACAAATAGTGTCCAATACAGTATTATTTTTAATTTGATTAGTCATGGGTTGAGGTCCACTCTTGCTATAGAGCAGGGTCTCCAAATGTGGCAACTTGAAGATTTGTGGACTTCAACTCCCAGAATTCCTCAGCCAGTCATGTTGGCTGGGGAATTCTGGGAGTTGAAATTCACAAGTCTTAAAGTTGCCAAGTTTGAAGACCCCTGCTATAGGGATTAAGACACTCTCCCAATTATCTAAGCAATATGGGAATCTCTGATTCTTTATTCCACTCATTTCTTAGCATCTGCATATCAAATTGATTTATTGATAGCAAACATCTATAAAAAGCTAACCTGGAGGGTTTCTTTAATTTTAAAGGATTTAACAAGTTGTTCTAGTACAGCGGTTCTCAACCTATGGGTCGCGACCCCATTTGGGGTCGATCGACCATTTCACAGGGGTCGCCAAGCAAGGCTGTCCGCCATTTTTTCCCCTTTTCTGGCGGGTGCCTTACCTCCCTTGAGCTGGGCCAGCTGGTGGTCGGCCTGCTCCATCTCTGCCGCTTGCCAGCTACACCTCGGCCAGCGCAGGGGGCGGAACCACGCATGCGTGGCGCTCCTGGGCAGGGAAAGTATGACCGGTTGGGTAGTCCTCGACTTACGACCGGTTTAGTCCTCGACTTACGACCGGTTTAATCCTCGACTTACGACCGGTTGGGGGTCACGGCATTAAAAAGGTTGAGAACCACTGTTCTAGTATCTCAAGTATCTCAGAAGCTGAAAATGCTGCTGGTACAAACCATGCAGTTAATAGATATGGTAGCTGTAAATATTACCATTGGGTTACACCCGATAGATGATGTACTGTATATCTCTTACCACAGTATATGTTAAAACTTTATCTTCATCATCTATTAGTTGGTCCAAAGTTAATATCCCTGGCTGCATCCAACTTTTCCATGTCATCATATTTTCCCCAGTTTTTTGACATGGGGTTTTCCCATGAAATCAATAGCAATGGATGATGAACTTTATGAATTGTATAAGGACTACTCAAGTCCAGTTAAGTACTTGCAGATCAACTGAAGCACAGGTGAATAACAATGAAAAATATGCTGGAGTAGACTAAAACAACGATGTGCCAAAAGCCAGGAAAAGATCGGTATGGAACTGATGGATAAAAGTACCAAGAATCAGGATATGATCTGCCCAAACCTCTCCCTGAATTGTCTTCTAAAGTGTAATAATATTCAATGGAAGAAAAGACAGATGAAAACCACCAGCTCAGAGTCCAACACTTCTAGATTATAAAATGGGAGACGAATAGGAGCTCTGTGTGTAAGCTATGAGAAGTGTGTACAGGATGTAAGGATGTGTGTTTAGATTGTAACAGCTTCCCTATTTTACAGCTTATTATCTTTTCCACACTGGGAAATTATTCTGGAATCAAGGAACTACTAGGCAACCTTGTGTAGCTATCAGATCACCAATTTAGATAACCTCTCTGCTTGCATTAGCTGGGAAAGTCATGTTGATCAGGAATGCGTATCTCTAATTAGGTGAACTTGACCTGAGAAATGTATAAAAGGATAACTGTTTTCAAGATTTGATTCAATAAACCTACTACAATTAGATTGGTGGTGTTATTTTCTGTATGACTGTGCCTGCTGGGAACAAAAATTGTGTGTGTGTGTGTGTGTGTGTGTGAGAGAGAGAGAGAGAGAGAGAGAGAGAGAGAGAGAGAGAGAGAGAGAGAGAGAGAGAGAGAGAGAGAGAGTTAAGTTCTGTTTCCAAGGCAGGCAGAGATCCCTTAACCACCAGGGAGAAAGCCGTTTAATTTTCATAAGCCTTTAAATTATCTTATGATTTTATATATATTTACCTTTGGGACTTCTTTTCTGAATTAATTTTAACTTGTGCTGTTATGCCAAAGTCTTTTTCCCTCTTTTCCCCTCCCTTCTTCCTGATTTTATTTTCAGTAAATCTTATTACCCTGTTGCAACATCATTTTTATTTTCATAGAATATTACTTATAAGGTAGTCTTTTATGTGGAATAAAATATATAGAAATAAAATACAACTAAGACATCACTAGTGTTTAGTGAACATTAAATTGCAGGAGAGCCAGTTTGGGATTATAGTTAAAGCATTTGGGCTAGAAACTGAGAGAGCAGTAATTCTAGTGCTGCCATGAGCACAAAGCCAGCTAGGTGACTTGGGCCAGTCACTTTCTCTCTACCCTAGGAAGGAGGCAATGGCAAACTACTTCTGAAAAACCTTGCCAAGAAAGCTTAAAGATGTAGCCAGGCAGTCTCTGAGAATCAGACACAATTGAATAGAAGAAGAAAAAATAGTAGGAGCAATTCTTTCTTTTAATGGGTGCTTAAATCATAACAAATAATAAAAATTAAGTGCCACAAAGAAGAGGGGGTCAACTTATTCTTCAAAGCGCCTGAAGGCAGGACAAGAAGCAATGGATGGAAACTAATCAAGGAGAAAAGCAACCTAGAACTAAGGAGAATTTTCTTGACAGAACCATTAATCAGTGGAACAACCTGCCTCCAGAAGTTGTGAATGCTCCAAATACTGGAAGTTTTTGAGAAGAGACTGGACAGCCATTTGTCTGAAATGACATAAGGCTTCCTGCCTGAGCAGGGGGTTGGACTAGAAGAGCTCCGAGGTCCCTTCCAACTCTGTTCTTCTGTTAATGCTTAAAGAAAGCATAAAAATGTCCCTTGGAGTCTTTTTTTGAACTAGGTTTCTATTGTCAGTATGGTAAAACTTAAACTTGCCTTGACTGACCTGGTATGTGTCACTTTCCCACCTTTTCAGATAAAGATCAACCTCAGTGCTGCAGAAATACTGGAAAGGAATTTGGCAATGAAGAGGCCGGCCCAAAACACAAGACTGCTGGTATTTTTTTTTCCCTGCATTCTTCTGGGCCACCAATGACGTCTGGCCCATTAATCATCTCATGGATGCCTGTCGTTCAAAAGCTGCGGGTGTCCCCTGCAGCAAAATATCACCTTAGTTTCAAGAGGGCAGCATAAGAGAAACATGCTCAGAGAGATGCCTCAGAAAGTTATCGATAAATATGCAATTCCCCTCCTCAGGCAGTGACAGAAGATTGAAAAAAAGGCTGGGGCTGCTTTAAAGGCTTTACAGAAGAGAGGGGATGATTACAGAGAGAATAACTCTCCACCAGAAACCTTAGCTTAAAAAATCTGTATTAAAGAGAGATAGAAACATGGCAGCTGGAGTGTAGAATTATTTTCCTTTGCACTGATCTTTTAGTATTCACCTGTTGGTGAATTCACCAACTGGCAACACATTTCAAGGCAGCCTTTTATTTATTTATTTATTTATTCTTTTAAAAAAAGAATTAATTTTCTTACCAAGAGGAATTGCTCTTAGATTTTTTTTTTATGTGTATATTCAATATTTCTTCCCCCAAACCTGAACTGGGCTAGGAAGAATAGCACGGATATCAAACCCTACCATTCCAAGTTGTTTTCCCGAGGAAGCATCATGCAGTCAATCAAACAGGAGAGGTCAGAAAGTCAAAATGGCAGCTGCCGGTGCATAATTGAAACCCTGCCTCTTTGGTATGTGTGTTGCACATACAATGCATGTTGAAAAAGCAGGTGGGCCTTGGATCCCATGGCCGTGGCTGCCATATTGACACGTTTAAAACTCTCTCTGCATCTGAAGTTTCCTATCACCATTCGACTGCAAATTCAGATCACAACATTTTCCCCCTCTCAAGGGTCAGTTTTTAGGTGTCTGACAGTTCAGGTGATTAATATCCATTTAGAAGTATCCTCTTTTAGTGATGTATATAAAAAAAAGATTATTTCACCATTATTGTGCAACAGAGTTGATTTCACCTGGAATGGTTTCAAGTTTGTCAATGACTGCAGGAAAGCTCAATTTACTTAATCTCTAAAAAGGGCTTATGCGGCTTACCTTTTAAATCTCCATGACTGAGACAGCAGTGCAGATTAAAAACTACCAAGAAAAAAAAAGCAATATTTCCAGCTTAGTATACTTAGTTCATCCTTAAATGAAGAACGGTATAGATTTCCAAAATCATGGAATGCGATGAAGAAAGATGGAGATACAGGTAATTCTCCACTTATGACCATAATAGAGCCTAAGAAGTCATGATGGTCATAAAGTAGGTCATTGTGCACTGGCCCAATTTTGTGACCTTTGTGTAGTCTCAGCCTGCAACTAATGTGGCTGTTAGAGTTAGAAAGCTTTCAAAGTCTGTTTTCCAAGATGTAGTTTTTCATTTGGAGTGATGGAATCAAGATGATCTTCAGAGATTCTTCACATTGTCTGCTGTTTATAAAGCTCAACTTGTCTAACTCAAAAAAGAAATACAATGCTGATATTCAATCACTTTGCTGAATTCATCACAGAAAGTAAATGTGAATGGCTAAACTAATAAATAGCAAGCATGTACTGCTTGGTTTTTCAAAGTTTACTTCACTGCTCAAACTCTCATACTTTTCCCAAAACTTAGCCAGATGCCACCTACTGACTGAGTGAGGAATTAAAATTTCTAATTTCAAGACATTTGATGTTAAGGCAAAATCTTTATTAAGGTTTCAGATGAGTACATATATTTTCTAAATTCCCCATCAAGTAAAATGATGAAGCGCAAAATTAATATTAATATGGGAGGAGTGGCTAATATCTATATTTAATTAACTTTAGATTGAATATGGGCTCAAACTGCAGACGTGGAAAGTGGGTGGGACAGATGTGGGATCAACTACATTAGGATTTTCCCAAGAATTATGGGAATTTTAAAAAAAGAAATATTAAAACCTTGAATTTGGAAATTTATATTTACTTTTTAAACTCAAGAATGTCTCTCTCCTTAGTTAAACACAAGCATTTCCTCATGGATGTACTGTATAACTGAAGTAGGGAATGTGTGAACAGTTTTTACACAATGTATTACTAAAGCTGGAAATAATTTTTGTACTTAATTGTTCATAAAATGTTTTACCAACTTGTCATTAAAATGTAATCTTAAAGTGGTATGCAATTTAATTAATTAAGTGTTTTTTTAAAAAAAAATTAATGAAATCCAAATCTGAAGGTATTGTTCTAACAGAGTGAAATAACAATCTAGAATTGCTTCGTTTAAAATGTTTTAGGGCAGGTTTTCATTTTCCATGGCTGTTCTCCAGACCATGTAAAAAGCATAAGTAACTGGGTTGGTCATATGGGGGAAAAACAATGTTAAGGAAATATATCTGAGGGGCCATATGTGACCTATGAGATATAAGAAAAGATCCCTGCTCCAGTCTAAGTAGAATAGCTACAATTTTTCAGTTTACAGTGGAAGAGGGAACTTTTTTCACATCTAGAATAGAATAGAATAGAGCTGGAAGGGACCTTGGAGGTCTTCTAGTCCAGCCCCCTGCTCAAGCAGGAGAACCTATACCGTCTCAGACAGGTGAATGTCTAGTCACTTCTTGAAAATCTCCAGTGATGGAGTGACCATGATTTCTGGGGGTAAGCTGTTCCACTGGTTGATTGTCCTCATTGTCAAGGAAGTTTCTCCTTAATTCCAGGTTGCTTCTCTCTTTGATCAGTTTCCAACCATTGTTTCTCGTCTTGCCCTCTGGTGCTTTGGAGAATAATTTGACCCCCTCTTCTTTGTGGCAGCCGCTCAAATACTGGAACATTGCTATCATATCTCCCCTATTTCTTCTATTCTTTAGACTAGCCAAACCCAAGTCCCTTAGCACGGGCATGTTTGTGTGACTTGAATTAAAACTCCCAAATATCACAAACATTCTTGATTTTACCATGATTAAATAATTTGGACAACTTATGGGCAAATTCTCAAATGTAAAAAAAACAACCTAATATTGAAAAATGTCTCTGAAGAGTTGTTAAAAGCCCTTTATCTGAAGGATTTTCCCCCCTGTGCATTGGAACTTGCACCATCAGATTCCAGGTGCAAAGTTTATCGCACTACTGTGGCCTTCCTGGAATTAATTTATAGTATAAGTCATGCTCCTTTCTTTTTTTACTGTCTGAAGACCATGACTTAAACCTCTGGCTAGCATTTATTTGTGCAACGAACATACATTTTTTCCATACAAGGACAATGGTAGTCTAGGCCAACACAAAACCCACAGAAACTGAAGAGACTTTCAGCCATTCGTAATGCACCCAGAAAAAAGGAGTTGGAAAATCCAGAAATTCCATGCATATTTATCTCATGAGCCACTCCATAAAAGACAAAGAATAGAGAATATGGTCATTGTATGATTTTTATGTCTATTCAATTACTGTTTCCTTTGGGATGGGGTTGTATTTGCTAAATATGGAGTTTGATGTTACAGCAGAAGATTATCATTTTGAGTCTAAAGTTTGGGAGGGGATCTTAGTGTTAATTTTATATACAATTATCCTCAAATCACAATGCATATCCTGATTCTTCTCTAAGAAGCAGAAATATGTTATTCTTCTCATTTAGTGCTAGATTCAAAAACCACTGACATCTTAACATTTATAAGAATATAATTGCATGGTGTTTCCTGAATGTTTTGTAGTGCATTCTCTTTGGAAATAAGCTGCCCTGAAGAAAAAAAAAAGTTGAGATTTACTTCCTGAAAAGTAAAATATAACTTTCTATTGTGTTTATTCCATGATAAATCAAATGTGATGTTCTCCAAGATTAAATAGATTAAAACCTTTATGTAATCCTTCCAAACAGCCAGGGGAAAATGGCCAATAGTTTTAATTAGGGACATGGGAAAAAAAATATTACTAGCTAACATGAAACTCTCTTGACTTCTTCCCAAAATCTTCTACCTTTTAGCTAAGAACTGTTTTCCAATTTCTTTACAAATTAATATTTGTGTTACATTTAGTGACAATCCTTTTAGGTCACATTAAGGAGAAGGGAGCAATCCTATTATATCAGTGCTTTTCAAACTGTTTTTATCTGAGCCAATTGCCCAGTTGTGGTTTTTTCTCCTTTCGAGTACATTTTCTCTCTACAATAGCAGCATATTATTGCTGTTTTTCAGCCCTTACAAAAATAACTTGCCTCCTTTATTTTTCCAGCTTTGAAGAAGAAGGCATTGGCCTATATGTATTAAATCAGCAACAACAACAAAAACAATTTTATAGGTTTTTGTACAAGAAAATAATTCAATTGGATTATGTTGGGAGATTGGAATGCTGTTGCTGATCCAATGAAAGATAAGAAGACTTCTTTGAAAGTATTGACTCAAGAGTAAAGAAAGTGAAGGGAACTCAAGTGTAAAATTTAAGAGAAAATTCACATAAGATGTTTCATAGATGGTATTTAGATCCTTAAAAATTGTCTTGTATGTATTTTAGTTTATAGCTTAAATGTGGGAGATGGATAGATTATATTTAGAGAAAGTATGGAATGAATAAATATTATATAGTTTTTGAGTAGATAGATTGTTTTTACTTGTTTTAGATTAGAGTTAAAGTAGGTAAATATTGATTGTGTTATGTTTGTTTAGTTTAATTGTAATTTAGATATGGAATGGGATGTGTTTTAATCCTGTATTTGGTTCTGGGAAGTCCAGGGGGGAAGGGGATTAGGGGATAATTATATAAATTGATGTATTTATATGTTATAGGTAAATGATGGAATTGTATTGAAAAGAAGAGCTGCTCGGTTGGTACCCCAAACTGCACTCAAGGAGGTGGTTAAGAAGGGAGAAGGGATGTAGGCAGGTGGAAAGGAGGAAGGAGGAGAGGTTGTGGGATTAGGGGGAGGAAGGAGAGGAAAGTGAATGAGGGTGGAGGCAAGGCGGGGGCTGCCGAGCATCTCCGAAAATGTATTGAGTTTTTTTTTTTGCTTGTGTATGTAAATGCATCACATTGGTATTGGTTGTTCAATTACAAAAATTAATAAAAATTTTATTAAAAAAAAAAAGAATAACTTGCCTCCATCATAAAAATGGCAAAACAAAGGAAAGAAAAAAGAAAAAGAACTTTTTAGTACAGATTTAGACAAAAAAAAAATACATCCAACTCTTACTCTAAAATTAACAACTAGTCTACGTTATGTCTATAATCCAGTATAATTCTGATCATCAAATCCCCAAGTCAAAATTACATTCTGCTTAGTTTTTTGTGAAACATCCATTTTCATTAAAAACTCATTACTATCTCTTAAAATACAGCCAGATATCTCTTCATCATATCTCATCCATTTTCTATAAATTCATCTCTAAATCTTCAGCTCTCCTTATTAATTAGCAAAGTTCCAGTAAAAATTAGCAAAAAAAAATACCTTGTAACTGAAATATATAGCCTTCTTTTCCATTTAGTCTAAGTTCATCCAACCCTCTCTTAACAATCAAACATAATGAAATTTAATAAATAAATACAATTACAAAATAGGAATTAAAAATATTGACTTTGTTTATAGTTTTAGAAAAAAATCCCAAGTTTTTTGAAACAGTAACAAGCTGCTTTATATACTTGAATACCTCACGCTTCCAGCTGTTATGTTTTTTTGCTTGAAATTAATGATTTCTTAACACTAAAGTACAATATTTTATTTTCTTCATACAGGCCTTTTCTAAAAATTAACTTGTATTTTTTTAAAAAAAAGAAAAACAAAACAGGTCTGTGCACTTACATCAGAATGGAAAAAGTGTATTTATGAGAAACTCATATAAGATCTAAGAAATACTTCAGAAAGCACTGATTAAACATTACACAGGTCGTTGCCCCTACAGAAGCCAGGTGTTCAGTCTCTCCTACATTTGACATAATGGGATAAGTGGTAAGAATAGAAGTTTTGATCGGGGCGGGGGGGTTTCAACCTTAGCAGCTTTAAGATCGATGGATGTTAACTCCCAGAATTCCCTTGCCAGTTGGCTGGGGAATTCTGGGAATTGAAGTCCATATATCTTAAAGCTGCCAAGGTTGAATAATACTGATTTAGATACTTTTAATAGGCTCAGGGCAGTGTCCTAAGACTGGAGCACAAGAAGCAGGGTCCCACCAACCTAAAGCAGCCAATAAGAGTTCAAAAATCTCATTCCTGACTGTCAATGAAGTATGCTAGATCATGTTAATAGGAAAAACTGTGTTAGGAGAAGAATTAAAACAGTGATTTAAACCTGGAACAACAGCTTAGGTTGCGTTGGCTACAGAATTGGAAGGGCAACATCATAAGAACATGGCATGAAAAATGTTAGCATGGCATGTCTATATCCTAGTGAAAGAAATATGAGGTTGGGCTTTTCTGCTTCCTATAACCATCGAATTATTCCCTTTTCATTTGTGAAGTCATCATCTTCCATAAGACATAGTTTCTTGATGGAAATTGTAGTTAGACACATGTGAAGGAAACTAGATTGAGAAAGGTTTTTTCTAAACTGAGAGATAAAAGTGGGGAAAAACAAAATGCACTAAAGCACTTATTCCAGACTTCTGTATCATAGCGATAGTGTCCCTCTATTACTTCTTCGATCTTTTCCTGTTGTGTACACAAATGGCATTGTCTCACTTACCCCTTTGATGGCTCATGTCAAAGCCTAATCACCCAAAGAACAAGGAATTTCCCTCCTTCCCCCCCCCCCCTATGTCTGTTCAAATTCTTTCCATTCTTAATTTTAGCCTTTGGTCACATTTCTTTTTGATAACCAACATAATCCTTGGCCAGGCTGTTCTTTAATGCACTGATACAGCTATTAGCTTGTCTCCAAAGTTCCACATTTTCCCCAAATGGTGCCAAGTCACTTAAATGCCTTCTTCCAGCACCAATCAGATTCAGTGAATTTAACTCCAGGGCTTTGAACTATATTGTTATATTAGGTATTTTATTTCTAATTTTATACAATAGTATCAATAGACTTTAATTTTGTAGAGGAAGAGGAGGAGACGGAGGAGGAGAAAGCTGAGACTGAACCCACATAGGGTGGACAGTTTCATATATCTTTCTCCCATTTTGTTAAGTAAAAGCAGTTTGAGAAGGCTTAAGGCAGTGGTGGGATTCAGCTAGTTCGCACCAGTTCGCCAGAACTGGTACCTAATTCTTTGTTGCCCAGGCCCAGAATGGACTTCCGGAAGTGGCAGCCACACAGAGAACTGGTTGTTCACATATTTGAATCCCACCACTGTACAGGATGGTTCCTCCCCTATCTCCCAGCCAGGTCAGATGGCATTCAATATGCTATTGAGGAAGAGCTGCAGATCTTTCAGGCTACCATCGTGTATGTCAGCAAGTGGTCAGCAGACTGGAAGAGGTCAATCTACATTCCAATCCCCCGAAGAGGGAGAGTGCAAACTGTCATAAAATATCCTTAATTTCACTTGCTAGCAAAATAGTGCTCACGATCATCCATTGCGGATTACAGCCCTACATGGAAAGTCTGATGCCAGATGTTTAAACTGACATGAGAAAAGCCCAAGGTATATGAAACATTTCTGCCAATGCACATTGGATAACTGAAAAAGGCAAAGAACACCAAAAAGAAATCTGTATGTGCTTTGGTGGTTACAGAAAGGCTTTCAGTTGTGCCAGTCATGTCAAGTAGGTAGAATGTTCGTAGAACAATGGGAATCCCAGGATATCTCATTATACTCA
The DNA here is from genome assembly GCF_001527695.2 of Protobothrops mucrosquamatus. Taxonomy (NCBI): domain Eukaryota; kingdom Metazoa; phylum Chordata; class Lepidosauria; order Squamata; family Viperidae; genus Protobothrops; species Protobothrops mucrosquamatus. The sequence continues at coordinate 279,239 of NW_015386408.1, forward strand.
TGCAAAACCTATACACAGGTCAGGAAGTCACAGTGTGCACAGAGGGAAACTGATTGGCTTCAAGTTGGCAAAGACATGAGACAAGGTTGTATGTTCTTCTTTTATTTATTCAGTCTACTGTATCTGCAGAATTTATATTGAGGAAAGTTGGATCGGACGAAGCTGAGCATAGAGCACAAATAATTTCCCCCTATGCTGAAGATAGTCTGATAGTTGAAAATGCAAATGATCTGCAAGCTCTAGTAGTAAAACTCAAGGAACATACTGAAAAAAAATGAGATTAAGTTTAAATTTAAAAAGACTAATGTTGATAGGACAGCAATTAACCTTAAACATTACAGTGGTGAATCCTGACATTTTGTAAAAAGAAAGAAAAAAAATCCTTGGCCTTCTGTAAATAAAGCAATATTTCCCTGATCCTCTCAAGTTAACATGATTATTAAAGACTCAGATGCAGCAGTCTGCTTGAGCAAGCATAGTCACCATTGAAAGTGGTGGTTCCAAGAATATCTCTGCCTTCTCACCTTTTTTAAAAAAAAAATTGAGGGTTTTTACTGGTCATTTTTTTTTCTCTTTGTACATTGATGGATTAAAAGTTTAAAAGTTTGTATAATTAATTTTATTTTTTTAAAAAAATGCTCAAGCAAGTAGCTAATTGAAAATATCACTTTAACAAAAGTTATATTTCCTAATAATAATAATAGTTATATTTTCCTAATAATTCCTTTTTTGATAGTTTCTTGCTTCTGAGGATTTTAAGACCAAGTGGGAACAAAAAGAAACTAGTTATGAACCTTCATGTAATTAATTTGAAAGTGGGTCTTAATGTTCCAAATGTATTATTAAGCTGCAACATTACTTCAAATATTTATTTAGTTCAGCAGGAGTTCCCACCAAATTGAGTAAAAACTAAATAATGAAGTTAACCTGGAATATTTGTCTTGTTCAAAGAAGGAAGAAAAAAAATAGATTCCAAAAGAAATTATTTTTCATAAAAGATTACGGGCAATAAATTGGAAATAGTTTGGAGCCAATTTTTTTTAGTGTTGATAGCTCCACACAAATTTAGGCAACATTTCACTAAAAACAAATACTGCACTTGCACAGAATCATATTTTCTAAAGATCTACTCATCATACATCAAGGAACTATGGACATGAGCAGCAGAATGGAATGGGTTCCAAGACAAAATTAATTACGTGAGAAATTTATTGTAAATTAATTAACTGTATCTTTTCTAGTCTGGTGCCAATTTCACAGGAAACCTCTAAATTCTCATATGATGGAAGAGGGAGAAATACCTATGTTTTGTCTCTCAACATAATTTTGTAATCTAGTTAATCATGTTGTTTAAAAAGATTTTTCTAAGGTCTTGAACTCCTTGACTGTTGTGATTACTGGCTCTCAAAAGTGTTGAAGCTGAACTGAAACTTCTTCAATTTTGATAGTTCTTCATGCAAGAGGATGAAGCTAATACCTCTTGGATGAGAAGCAAAACGTCTTCAAGCAAAACAAAGAAAATCCAGTTGCCTTTTCAGAAAAAAGCACCTTTGAGACAACCATGACCTGGATGACAGAGAATCTCCACAGACAACAAGGAACTATGCTACCTGCTCTAATGGGGATTACTAGTTATTCTTCTTTACTTGTTTAGATATGAGCATGCATATTTTTTCTCAACCATATTTTTCTATGCAATCATAAAAGCAAAGATTACAGAATCCTGTGGGCTTTAGTGGATAGGAGCTACACTTAGCCATTCTTTCAAAAGATTCACTAAAATCACTGAGATTTAGATCACTCCTTATTGGTTAAAACTCCATTAACTTCAATAAATACTGTATAATCAAAGTGTGCCCAAATCAAAGATTTAACACATTGTTCTATGCCTTTTCACACACACACACAAAAATGTTCAGGCATAAAACTGGTGACTGAAGATCTTGAAAATTAAAGGAAAAACAAAGAGATCTTCACATTGTCATTGACTTGGAAGGAACATCTAGTTAACATACACAGTCACACACCCTGTAAGATTTATCAGAGATCTCTTGCAGATTACTATCTAGAACAGAGGTCCCCAACCTTTTGAGTACCAGGGACCAGTTCCGTGGAGAGATATTTTTCCAGACTGGAGGGTACATGGTTTTGTGTGCTGCCTGCATCTGTGCAGATGGGGCTTTGCTTGTTTGTGCAGACCGGTTGCTGGCATGCCGCGGCCCGGTACTGGTCCATGGACCAGGAGTTGGAGACCTCTGATCTAGAAGGTAAACTCATCTCTTCTGTTGCACTTAAGAGCTCATGCAGTCAGAAAGTTCCTTCTGATGTCTAGCCTGAACCTAGTTCCTTGTAATTTTAATCCACTGGTTCTTGCCCTACCCTCTGCGACAACAGAAAATAAGTTTATTCCTTTCTCTGTATGACCTTGTTTTACATATTGGAAGACTGTTACGGTATTATATTTTCCCTTCAATCATCTATTTTTAAGCTAAATCTACGCAGATTATTTAACTGTTTTGCATATCCCTTGATTTTTAGATCTCACATCATCTTGGCAGTTGCCCTCAGAACACAATCTGATTTGAAACTAGTACAGCATACACCAAGGCAGAACAGAGAGAAAGAATTATAATGAATATAGCCCATAAGTAGCTGCCCAATAGTGAGCATAAGTTATCTGATAACTATAACTGTAACTATCTGATGGTCCAACTCAAAGTAAATCAGTTTCTTCTGCCCCCAGAGATGTCACCCTGAGATTTTATCCTGACTGCCTAGTAATAGCAAACATCTCACCAGGGATTGTCGATCATTTCTTTTAAGAAGCAGTATAACCACTGAAGCTTCAGAGTGAAACATAACCGTTTATTTGCAAAGATAGCCTTTGAACACCTAGGGAAAGAGTGGGGGGGAAATGACAGACTACAACAGCTTTAGGTCTTTGATGATAGATTAAAATGGAGCTTCTTAAAACCTGTGTTCAAAAAAAGTGATAAGGGTCAGTGAAAAGAGGGGCATGTAATGAGAAGAGATTTATAGAGTATGACTTCCCCACTGTATTGTCTTGTCAAAGCTAGCATGTCCAAGGAATGGACCACATAAACATCAGAGCTAATGGGAAAATCGTTTCAAGGATAACCAATGGTCTAAGAAAGCTCTTACTGAAATGAGCGTGCAAAAACCAAGGTGTTTAGTATACAGTGGGGAAAAAGGAGAATATTTCAGAGTAATTCAGAATAGTTGTGTTGCTCATATTTTAAGAATTCCTTGAGTTTGAATTATCCTCCACTCACGTTAATTTTAATTCTTTTTCTTATGACTTAGAGATAGATGGTGAATTCCTTGCACTTTTATTGTTTAATTGATACAGTCATCCAAATTAATCCAATGACTATTTAAATCTAAACACCCAACCCTGTTCAATCTTTAGCATCTTGTAAGAAGCAATCCCTAAAATTGGGCACATGTCCCATGCACTTCAAAAGGCATGTGTTCCAATTCATATGGTGCTTAGATGAGCACTTAAAATATACACCTGTATTTGCTGCTTGACTTTTTTTAAAAAGTCTATAGAGAAAATATATTATAATCAAGCTTTCATGTGAAGTCCGGAGTATGTACTCCCTCCATGGATGTCAAATACACAAACAAGATAAATGCACCACTTTATTGCCATTTATCTACTTAGGCAACTGCTATAAATATTACTGGAATCCAGGACAATTTAAAGCCTATAACTGCTTTGAAATGCTCGATCCATAACTTTGCAGATTGTACTTCACTTGGCACCCTAGTTCAAAGTTATCATATTATCATCTCATTCATAAGTTATTCTTTCAGTTAGTGGGTGGGCTGGAGAATTGCCTAAAGCAGCCTTCCCAAAAGTGGTGTCTTCCAGATGTGTAGGGATGGCAACTCATAGGCCTCAAGCTTATTTCAGGGAAATCCCCGCACCTACAGAAAGTAAGCTGTGGAACACAAGACTTTCTTTGTTCTCTTTGCTGGTAAACACCTGACACATTATAACACAGGAAAGCAGGTCACTTGTCTCCACTTTTCTTTTGAAGATCAGATTTCATTAGAGGGATAAATTACCCTTTCAGAGGTCCAACTCAAGACCCTCTGTTGTCTGAGGCTAAGGTTAAATTATCTTCCTCTTCCTCATTCCACATTGAGATTGCTAGATTCACTCCAATTCAATTCTGATGGTGGAATAAGTAGTATACCTCACTATGCTTGAAGGATGTTTCGGCAGCGTGGAATAAAGCATGTACAGGTAGTCCTCAACTTATGACCATAACAGAGCCCAAAATTTCCATTGCCAGGCAAGATAGTTGTTAAGTGCCCTGTTTTACTACTTTACTTGCCACAATTCTTAAGTGAAGCACTGCAGTTGTTAAGTTAGTAACATGGTTGTTGAGTGAATCTGGCTTCCCCATGGACTTTGCTTGTCAGAAAGTCACACTGGGTGATCGCATGACCCCAGGACATGACCCCAGGTCATAAATACAAGCCAGTTGCCAGGCATCTGAATTTTGACCATGTGACCATGGGGATGTTGCAATGGTCATAAATGTGAAAAATGGTGATAAATTGCTTTTTTTCAATGTTGTTGTAACTTCAAAGTCACTAAATGAATGGTTGTAAGTCAAGGGCTATCTGAAGTCCATGCAGTTCATTTTTTGAACAAGAGTGACACATCCCAGCATGGTGGGTTAAGAAGCAGCAGCAGAGAGTCTTCCATTGGAAGCTCCCACATCCGTCACTTGAGTCAGCCCATCATTCCACCTAATGTTTGGGCTGACCATGAGTGATAGCCAGTGACTGAGCCATTACTGTCACTAAGGACATGCTAAGTAGGGTTGTCCAAAATTAATAAGTCAATTGCAGCTTATCAAGGGTTGCATACATCCCCTTTTCACTCGACTGCCATGGCTCCTGTCTTGTCTTATGTTTGGAAAATAAAACAGAAACAATAATAAAGCCAGCTCTACTTGTGATATGGAATCCTGGGCCTGCATAACATTTTATTTCTGAGGATCTCTGTTTATTACCTCCGATATGCTGAGAACATTCCTGCATGCCTTTCCACATGGAAGCACAAAATATTCTGCATTTTCAGTCCAGACCATACAATGTTATCTCCTTCTGCTGTCTTATGTAACTCCACAGGAATGTTGAAAGACTTTCCGGACTCTTGGAGGTTTTAGAAGGTGAGGAAGGCAAAGTTGGGGGGGGGGGCGGGAATGGCTGGAGACTGGAATCTGATTTGACATAGATCACTGCATTCAGTTTTTGGGCAATGGAATTATTACAATTAAGATACTGACCGGATGTGTGGTCTCGAGTTTGGCTGATACTGAAGGAATTTATTGATAATGCAAACTCATAAAAAGTGATCTGGAAATTGGTCACATTCTATATGTCCTTAAACAAATGACACTACTATATATGGAAGTATTAATTGAACATATTGAATAACCACCCCACTGTTCTATGTACTTTATAATGCTCCATTCTATGGTTTGAAATGTCCCTTTTCCTAGCCATAATGCAAAGCCCATGGTCAGCATAAACTTTTTAAGTGCCTAGAAAGCAAGCATATTTTCTGGCATATTGACTGTGCAAAACTATATACGTCTGCTAAGAATTAAGAGTTTTGAACAGTGAATCTTTCCTCCAGTATTTTGAGACTGGCACTTTTTCTCAGGTAGGCAAGCAAATCAAACAGAATATTTTCAGCTCATCAAATCTCGGTGGGTTTTTTTTTTTTAAAAAAAATGGCATAGTAAAAAGTTTTTAATTTAGCCTTTCCCCTGATATATTAGTTTGCTGCATAAAAGAAGAAAATTATTTTCACACACATATTCATTCATAGACCATTTCACTCCAAAGCTCTAAGTGGGAGATATAATAAAATGAGGGCAAAAGGCACATGATGGTAAAATTCAATATACGCCATCCAGAGTCACTTCAACAGTAAGACGGGTGTATAGAAGAAAACCACAAAACAATAACGACAGTATGCACAGTAATGTGCAGATCTTATGCCTGTTATTTATTTCCAAGGACCTTTTGAAAGAGCCAGTTTATCACTCTCCACAACATCATGCCAGTGAAGAGATTGTTGCTGGGAGTGGGTTATTCTGAAGGAAGGGAGCATCTCAAGGAAGAGTGCACTGATGATGTTACCTGGTTTGGTAATGAAATGTTTGCAAGAAAACCACTAAGCTCAGAGAGCATCAAGGAATCCACAGTTTAACCTTGAGTGTATATCAGTGAAGATTCTCAGTCATCCAGACTGGACTTCCTTCCTTCCTTCCTTCCTTCCTTCCTTCCTTCCTTCCTTCCTTCCTTCCTTCCTTCCTTCCTTCCTTCCTTCCTTCCTTCCTTCCTTCCTTCCTTCCTTCCTTCCTGGTTTGAAACACTTCACTGCTTATCCAAGTAGCTTCTTTCTTTAACCCTGAGCTTTTTTTTTTTAACCTTGAGCTACAAATATTCTCTTCTAAAGGAGCATCCACCAAGAATGCCTGCTTCTGTGCTTCTTGGTAGGAGCAGATCTTCAACAGGTGCTCTCTATTCATTCAGGTTAAGCAAGCAGAATTTACCTGGGAAAACAGTTTTTTAAGATATAAGTAATAACCAGCACCTTGCATCATTTTCAGTAACAACCAAATGTAGCTCCCATGGCAATTGCTGTACTGCAAGCATTTGGGCAGCTATACTTCATTCCATGCCAGCTGAAGTTTCTGACTGGACTTCAAGGCAGCGTAGAAAAAACATTCAGTAACTGAAATGGATTAAGTATGTAATTCCTTGTTTCCATTTGATTTCCAAAAAAGTGTTTTGTAATGCTTCTGAATATCCAAAGCAACTTTTTAAAGTTAAAATGGGACTGTTTTCCAAAGAAGAAGCACCTTCAGAGGAGTTAGTCTGGACGTAGTTGGTATATGAAAGAAAAGCATTTTATGGGAATATTCTGCTCTTACTTGGATTCTGTTTTAATGTTTTCTCCCTCCTTTTAATTAATCTAAATTGAACCTCTCATTATTTTTGAATGACTTCAAATGTCAATAAAGTTAGCCCATGTTTTTCCACAATAGTTTACATAAAAGAGTAATATAGTTTAGTCATTCCCTTTGCTCTCCTGTGCTGCTTTTTTGGTAAATATTGTATCATTTTTAGTACAGGAGCTAACTTTTTTTAAAAAAGAAATGTTTCACTCACAATCTTTCCTTTACAGTATTTCTTTTTTCCTTTTTGGTGTAATTTGCACTTGAGTCTCTGAAAAAAAAAAAAGCAAGACTTTATTTAACCTTATATTTTTTTTGTTTCCTTTATATAAATAGCTTTTGGCTCATTGTCTTTTATTTAGACCACACTGACCTTGAGCAGATAAGAAATATGAACTAAAATGCTAAGTTTTGCTGGGTGTAGATAACACAGTTTCATACTTAAATTCCATAACGTTTGATAGCATATTTTTACAGCCACATGAGTAGCGGTTAAAAATCAAATGTAGGAACTGAATCAGCATTCTGTACATGCACAGCAAGCAACATCACAACTGTTGATATATATATATATATATATATATATATAATCTTATCATATTAGTGCATATTTTATATCCAAAACAATTACTTCAAATAAAGTCCATTTGCAGTAAACAATATTCAAGGTGGAAAGGCAAGCCAACTTTCTGTAAAGAATGGTTTTAAAATTGCACACAGCTCAAATTAAATCAATTTGATTATTGCACAGTGAAGACGATATTACATTTAATACGATAACCCACATTAATCTCTGAAAATAATTATGGCATCTATTCCTAAGGCTGATTCTCATGTTTCAGTTTTAAACTACATTTTCTCAGATATCAGTCAAGCAGCATACAATATGCTTGTAACAGGAGCAAAGGTGATTAGAGCTATTCCACAGATGTATTTAGACTATTTCACAACTGTCTCTAAGTAATTTTTTCAGTAGTATATTTCAGTAGCACACAACTCTAGGGTTGTATCAAATTTTGTGCATGTCAAAGGCTGCAATCCAAAAATGGGTGGGGCCAGAGTCTGCCTGCATGGTTAGAAGTTTCAAGAGTTTTCAGAGAGAAATTGAATATCTTAACTAATTGCAAGGCTTAAGGCATTCATTTTATCCCTTAAATCTGCATCCCAAGAAATGAAATAAATAAAATCTGAAGTGCCAAAGTTCTGATGACTGCATCCAGTATACAGACAGAGGTTCTGCTAGCAACCTGACAAGGATTCCCTGACTAATATCTGAGATCTGTTCAATATTTTTTGATATACAGTAAATTAAAGAGAGAAAAATACTGTTTTGAAAAGCCACATGCAACAAAATAAAATAAATCTCAACTATGCACTTAAGAACTTGATATGAAAGGTTGATTGCTGCTAGCAGACCTGCTGATGAAAAGTAATAACATGTATATAATGTGTATAGAGTTTGTCTAGTGCAGGGGTCCCCAACCCCTGTCCGTAGACCGGTACCGGGCCACGGCATGCCAGCCACCAGTCTGCACAAACAAGCAAAGCCCCATCTGCGAGATGCAGGCAGCACACAAAACCACACACCCTCCGGTTTGCGGAAAAACCTCTCTCCACGGAACCAGTCCCTGGTTCCCAAAAGGTTGGGGACCTCTGGTCTAGTGGTTAAGGCATATGACTAGAAACCAGGAGATGTGAGTTCTAGTCCCGCTTTAGGCATGAAAGCCAGCCTAAGGGTGACTTTGGGCCAGTCTCTCTATCTCAGCACAACCCATCTCACAGGGTGATTGTTATGGGAAAAATAGGAAAAGGAAGAAGAATTAGGCATGTTCACTAACTTGAGTTATTTATAAAAATAAAGACCGGATATAGATAAAAAAATTAAAAATGGAATGAAAAGTCATCAATGCAGAAGGGCTAAATCCACCCCCATACCTACCCATTGATGTGGCTTTTTGCATATTAATTGTGTGTATTCTTTTTTTGTTTGGGCCTGAGCAACATCCCTAAATCAGGGAGGTCCTTGTTGCTCTCTGAGCTTGGTTATTGTCTTGCAGACATTTCATTACCCAAACTAAGTAACATCATCAGAAAACAACCCAGCTCAGAGAGCACCAAGGACCCCTCATCTCACCCTGAGCTACGGATATTCTCCTTTATCGAAACATAAATCAAAATTTGAAATGGAAACTTTTGGTTCAATTTGGCTTTACGGTCAACCCTTACCAGACTTTCTAAGAACCTGTTAGGTTATGGAGAAATAAATGGTCATTGTGAAGTGTCCAGGGCTGAAGAGTTCATTTTATATTACATATACAATGCATAATTATATGCCATTATTATTATAGTTAAAAGCGCATCCATGCCCCTGAAAACCAGTTTGTGGTTAAGGCACCAGGCTAGAAATCAGCAGATCATGAGTTCTAGTTGTGCCTTTAGCACAAAGCCAGCTGGGTAACCAATGGGACAGTCATTTTCTCTCAGACATGGGAAACCACTTCTGAAAAACCACTTGCCAAAAAAACCCTGCAGGGACTATTCCAGTCAGTTACTAGGAGTCAATGCCAACTCAAAGGCACAAAAACAAAACATCCGTGTCCTAGACCTTCTATGTTTTGTGAAAAATACCTTACTTAAAATTCCTTGTTCATCTCCCACTGGTAATCTAAATCAAATGCGATTAATTCCAAATAATAAAATTCAGGAAAAGTATTATCTAGCTACTTTAAAAACATAAACACCGAAGAATCAACACAAAGGAACAATGGGTTCTGGTAAGTGTTTGAGGGAAAGAATTCTTGTTAACAGATGATGGCTATTATAGAATAAACATTTTATAGACAAAGGTGATCTCTAGTCATACAATGACATCCTGGCTCCAGCAAGAGACTCTATAACATTTGGCACCTGCTTCACAAATAGGTAGAAGCTATTTCGGCACCAGTGCATAATAACTGCACCAATGCTGCCATACTTTTAAAGAAAGGGTGGTATATTAAAAACTGGAAAAAGCCCAGATACATATTTTATACATTCTATTCACCTGGTACCATTATCTGCTGATATTATTGGAAGACACTTTTAATGAAAAAAAATGTCCCAACTAAGAGCATCCTGATTCCATTCATTGTACAAAGAGCAATAGACATGGTCTAGCCACTTTTTAAGATAACAATGGTCTAGCCATGTTTGCAAAGTACCATAGCATTGAGGGACCACTTGTCTTAAACCTTCATCAAATAAGGCTGTCCCTTGGGAATCTGCCTAGCCACACAATAATGTATATACAGTGAGGAAGTAAAATCTCTTCTAAAATTCTTCTTTTTTAAAAAAATAATAATTTTGTCTAGCTATCTGACATTATATTAAGTCCAGACTCATAATGATTCAGTCAGTCTATGCCAAGGATATTCAAACTTGGTCCTTTTATGACTTGTGGACTTCAACTCCCAGAATTCCTCAGCCAGCAGTTTGGAGACCCTGGTCTATTAGATTGCTGAAGAGATAATATAATCCCTTCCACGGTTTGCTGGATCCAAGTACTATTTCACTCTTTTTCTCCTAGCCTAGTATCCCCTTAGGTATTAACATATTTTGCTAAACTGTCAGATTATGGGTATGACAAAATCTGTGTTGGAATAAACCTATGTTGGAAAACATTACCTTAACACAGGTACTTAAATTTGCCTAAGGCGATATCAAAAAAACAAACAAAACAGAACAAAACCAGGGTATTAGAGCATGTTTGTCCCTCAGATACATGCAAGTAAGAAAAGAAATATAGGTGCTTCAGTCTATAAATGCATACTTCTTTGCCTGGGCATCAGAGATGGCACTGACTTCAAGATGGCAGGCATGACCAGGCAATTAAAGCCCCACCTCTTTTTACACACATATGATGCATGTAGGGCATATTAAAAGGTATGCAATGATTGTGTCAGTCCCATCTGCCATTTGAAGCCAGCACCTGTTGCTCTGCACACCCCAGCTTTTCCAATCAGAGGCTCCCATAAAGATGTCCTGTTCTGTATATTCCATAGATCAAAATGGATGCAGCTAATAAATATCCTCACAGCACGTATTTTATCTTTCTTGAGTAATAGTAGGAAATGCAAAGGAATCTCCAAAAAAGGTGCAGACAAAGAAAAAAATCTATTGAAAACAGCCAAACCACAATTCAAGCAGAATTTCTATGACACCTGAGTACAATTAATCAGTCAGCTCTTGGGGTATAATAATAATATATTAAATTTGTATGCTGCCGACTCCCGGTGATTCTGGATGGTTTACAAAGTTTACAAAAAACCCATTCCTTTTAAAGAAAACAACAGTAACAAAATACAAAGAACAAAGAAGATAGAAATAACGAAACTGAATGGGAACTAAGAAAAAAAATCAATCCTTCTTACCAAAGGCCTCAGGGGAAAATCAGGTCTTCAGGGACCAGTAGGATGGGGGACCGTTCAAATCTCTGGGGAATCTCATTCCAAAAAGCAGCATTAATTAAGAATTATTGGATTTTTTAAAAAATCATGGAAGCACAATGTAATGGACAATAAGATCATGAGGGTGTTATCCGTGTTCAGATTCAGTGATTTGTAACCATCCTAATCTTGTTTAAAAAGAACAAACAAACAATCCCCAACTTATACATAATTAAGAGAATGGCAGGAGGAGATTGGATGGTTGTCATGCCAAAATGCTAGGATAATTTTCTGGATATTCTCAACAGGAAGTACTTCTTCTATGAGTCAGTCCTGTTTGGCCTCCAGGACTGCCGACTGGGGGAACACTTGCAAGATTCCTCAACGTATGAAGGCTGGAGGCCTTGAGCGGATCACAACGGTTCTTGCATGGCAAATGTCCCCTCCTCAACATCCTCTAATCGAACACACACCACGCCATTTAAAGGCAGGAAAAGAATTTAAAATGCTTCCCTTCAAAACAACTCACTGAGCTCATTTTTCATATCCCCCATGGAGCTGTTGTTGTTGTCTGAGGCTAATAGGCCAACTTTGTACACTTCCATCTCACCAGAATTTTCTGCATAGCTACTACATCATTGTTACAACGAGAAAATGTACTTGTTTGTTTGCTTTGGCACCAACTTCACGGGCCATGTAATTTAAAAGAATGTTGTAGGAGGACTCTCTCTCTCTTGATACAGTAACTTCAACTGATAACCTGAACCAAAATGCTAGCTAGTGTTCTCCAGAGGCTTTAAAAAAAAAAGTACAGATGTTTATATATTAGTGACAGAAAATGGGGTCTTGTTTCACAGATTATGGCCTGGAATGGGGTCTGATCTCTCACTACCTCAGAAGTGCCTTTGGCCCTGTCTTTGATTCAGACGTCTCCATGGACCATCATCTCAAACTGAGAGAAAGGGTAGCAAGGAGCATTTAAAATCAGGCATTCGGTATTTACTCTTGTGACATCTTGGTAGAAAGGAGAGGAGAAGATGGGGATGAATTGGATGCAGAGATTGCTACTTTTGGTACACCTGTTTGATGATTACGTCTATTTTTTTATTTCCTATATATATTCCTATTAGCTCTTAGTCTTTCTAAGCCAGTATTTCACACGCACCCCAACACCACCCTTTTTTTCCTACTTGAAATGGTATGCAACTATATTCAACTATTTCATTTTTTATGTTTCTCCTTCATGAACATTCTATAATATAATGTAAGAAGATTCAGATCTTCTGCCTGGCTTTGCAATTTAATACAATTGCAGAATGACTTGTTGATCCTGCTTTCTTGTATTCTTACTCATGCTCTTGATTAGTCCAGATTCCTGGACTTCAACACGTGTTCATCTTTTACAAATAATGTCATTCTTTCTCCTCTTTTCCCTATTCTTTTTTTATAAAAACATTGTAAAATTACATTCCCCTCTGCTCATTAGTTTTATTCCATCAGGTTTCAATGATGTCTACTGAATCATATTCACCTTCCTGAATTAAAATTTCTAATCCATCCTGTTTTATACGTTCTGTATAAGACATTTGAATCCTTGAATTAAATAACTTGACCTATTCCCTCCTGAATGTGTGTGTTTATGATTGTTCAGCATTCTGCATATATTTCCCAATTTCATATGCAATACTTGGCATAACAATGTTTAATGAGCAATATTTTTCTCCCACAAAGGTTTCATTTCAAACCAGATCAGGCTCACAAATTGCCTTCCAAACATGTTCTTTCCATTTTTATGAAGTGCAAGGAAAATGTGTCCTATTATCAAGGAAGGAATTCATAATCAGCATATACAATTGTTCATCCATTGTTCATCCATTGTACTATCGCCATATACAATTGTTCCATTCCAGAATTTTGCTTCCCCGCCCCCCCCAGGGAACTTACTTCAGCAGGTAAAAGTGAAGAATACACTACTTGTGCCTGCAGCAACTTCATCTTCTCATTCCCAGTGCTTGCAGTATGTTCAAGATTGTCTGAATGTGACATTCTTTCTCATGTGAACCATTAGAAGGGATATTTGTCAGTGGGCCTAAAGAGAGTTGGGAGTCTACTTTCACATCCTGAAAATGTGCCCTAGGAAGGCGGCATGCTTTCCTTTTTAGATTATCTGGCCAACAGACTTTTGCTCTGGTCTCTCGGTTAGAGAGTCTCTACTTTCTACCATCCATTGTTTCCTCCTCTTCTAGGTGGAATAGAATAGAATAGAATAGAATAGAATAGAATAGAAAATAGAATAGGATTAGGAGCCTAGAATGCTCTTTCTCAGCTCCTGAAGCTTGCAGCAGCTATTCTTTGTCCAGGGACTTAAAAACATCATCAACAACAAATCTCTAGAATCTACTTTGAAGCTTTTTTGTTTTACAGACTTTACCTTTTATTTCACATTCCTCTACCTGTCCCTCTATTCTGGTGTTTCTCAACCTCGGCCCTTTTATGACTTGTGGACTTCAACTCCCAGAATTCCTCAGCCAGGCATGCTAGCTGAGGAATTCTGGGAGTTGAAGTCCACACCTCTTAAAATGGCCGAGGTTGGGAAACACCACTCTATTCCCTCCATTAAAAAAAAAAATGTCACCCCACTTGATTTCCTTGTCCAAATTCCTGCTTGTTTTCCCTGTACACTTGTTGAGTGAGCTTGATCTCTGGAGAGTTGGCTTCCTTATATGTTCCCCGAAGGTGACTCACGGCTCCAGTCGTGTGCAATGCAGAGTATTAGCAGCACTCATTCACCACTTTCTGTCTCTTCAATTGAATCCCCCTGCCAAATACTTATTTGTTCTCCCTCTTTGCTCACCTGTTCATTTAGGGTTTAGGAGAAGTTGGTTTTATTGGTTTCCTACATCTCCTCCTTTTTCTATGGAATATTCTTATTTTCCTTTTAATTTCTTATTGAGATGAACCAGTCAAGATACAAATAAATACTTAATGTAATTGAGAAGCACTGGATTTCAAGTGCTGGGGACAGTGAATACATAAATGCTCCTCAATTAGACATGCTGCCAAGTATTCAGAGAGAGCTATCTGTCAGTTCCACCAGATAGACCAGACCATGAAACCAACTCTATAGTAAGGCTAGGGCTATTTTTATTGAGATTGGCTCTAATAAAGAATCTTGGCAGTTTGCTTGTTTTGTCCCATTTCTTTCTTCTTATACTTTAGTGAATCAGGGAGGTATTTGTCTAAACCAGTGATGGCGAACCTTTTAGAGACCGAGTGCCCAAAAGCTGGCCCCGCCCCCGCTCCACCCCCTGCCTGCCCCTGCCCTGCCCCCACCCCGTCCCCCACCCCGCCTGCCCACAGGGCCACTCACCGCCTCCAGGGCCCGCCGCAGATCACCCAGGCAGCCCAGCAGTGCCATGGCATCCACGCCTTCTGCCCGCGCCCCAGAGCATCAACTGTGCAGGTTGGGGCATGAGGACAGAGTCTTATCTACGCTGTCTGGCTGCCATGTCCTTGGCTGCACTGCTCCATGTGGGCCACGCTTGGGGGCGACTCTCCTCCAGAGGGGCTGCTGGTGAGGAGGGGGTTGTGGAGGGAGGCGAGGCTGGGGCAACGACACATGTGCCCACAGAGAGGGCTCCGAGTGCCGCCTCTGAAACGCATGCCATAGGTTCACAACCACTGGTCTAAACCACTTCCGAATGTTATTTGAATGTTCTGAACTTTAAAAATGCTTTAGCTGCTTTTGTCTAGGTAACTGCACCTGCATTATCTCCATCATCATTTTTCTTACTTTCCACACTAATTAATTCTTTAGGAATTCTTTAATTCCCATAGAATAGGATTTGAAATGGCCAAAAACCTTGTAGGGAGAATTTGCAGCTCAGTTATAGAGCAGATACTTTGCTTGCATTAGGTTCAGTCTCCATCCCTGACATCTGGAGAAGTATCATTCAAGAAGACAAAACTAAATGAGATGAACCAATGATCTCAAACATTATAAAGCAGCTTCCCAAGGCCTCATAGTTACTGTGCTTTGGGGCTGAGCAAAATTTCAAATGATTTCATACTCCACAGTTGGAGCTGTGAAGTTACCATCAAGCCAAGACTTTCTTACAAAACTAAAAAATCTCTTGGCTGTTTGGTCTCCTTCAGATTTACTCAGTGTCCTGCAAATACCCGTTATATTAACTGGAGGAGCTTCCATTTTAGTAGTGGGATGTAAGCTCATAGTAAAACTGTGTAAAACATGCCACTGGTTAGCTTTGAAAGGAGAAAAGACAATGTACTAGAAATAATAAGAAAAAGATTTATAATGCTCCCTCTTTCAAAATGAAGCTCAAATGGGGGGGGGGGAAGTCATTTGACTTCTTAAGCTTATTTTCAAGAAAACTGAAAAGACTTACCTTCTTAACTTTATCTCATTCTTAGCAAATCTAAAAGGGCTTTTAGTTTCATTTTTAAAGGAAAATAATTGTGGGAGTAGGAGAACAAGCTAGTCTCCCTTTCAATAAATACACTATTTGAGAACTGTTCCCTTCTGATAC
The DNA here is from genome assembly GCF_001527695.2 of Protobothrops mucrosquamatus. Lineage (NCBI taxonomy): Eukaryota > Metazoa > Chordata > Lepidosauria > Squamata > Viperidae > Protobothrops > Protobothrops mucrosquamatus. Next base: position 295,223 of record NW_015386408.1, read on the forward strand.
AGAGAATATTCCAATATAATTGGAACAAGATACTTTATATGTTTCTTTCAGAACCTCTCAATAGGTATCCATTTGTGTCAAAAACTCTTGTAACTAATCAGAACACATTTTTCGAACATAAAGTTCCTCAGAAAGTATCATAGAATATAAATCTCAAAAAAGAGAGCACAGCAAATGTCATTAAAAGAAACACTAAAACCTTCTTTTCTCTATATGATTGTTTTTTTGTATTTGGAAAGCGTATTAAAGCCAAAGAGACACTTACCATATGATTATTCATTCCCAGTGATTCATTTGTAGTAATAATTAAAGGGCATGAATTTTACTTCTGGAGCATACATTTCACATTCATAATTGGGCTTTAAAAACTGATTTGGCAAGCTGCCTTTTTGGCTTGCATTGGTATCTCCATCGGCTCAACTGGAAGTACTTCCAAGCAAATAATAGCACGATCAGAGGCTAGAAAGACAATTTAAATTTGTTCTTGTAGTGTCATTTGCTCTCAAAAGCATATTACAATCCAGCTCTTATCTTGTGAGTTCCATAGATGTGAATTTGCTTCCTGTTTTTGCAGAAATGTTAAGGATGGTGAAATGTTCCCAATTTCCTTTTGGGGGCAAGTTTTCTTTCTAAACAATTAGCATCAGAATATACAACATGCATCAAAAACATATTTCACGAGCTTCCAGTAATGCTGAAGTCATATTATGTTGGCCTGTAATGAGACCAATTATTTATTTGAAATGTAGCTTACACAATTCCCACAAGGGCACTCTGAACTTTAGCTATTTGTTTCTTGTACTAAGTTGTCCTAGTGGTATTACTTTCCATTTCCTGAACTTCAGAAGTTGTGTGCAACAAGTATTATGTTTATTAACACCTCCATAGATATTTGTGGTCTAGCTTGAAACAAATATACTAATGATTTAAGACAGCATCTCCAAGACATAACACTCAAATGTGCTACATGGTGACCAGTGGTACCTATATTATTAAAAGCAGCACAAACTATGTTTATTCCACTGCAAATAGAAATCATGGCTTTCTTCTTTCTACTTTCAATTTTTAATAGTCAACAAACACAGAAAACCTCTACCACAGAGGTCCCCAACCTTGGCTACTTTGTGACTTGTGGACTTCAACTCCCAGAATTCCTCAGCCAGCCATGCTGGCTGAGGAATTCTGGGAGTTGAAGTCCACAAGTCACAAAGTGGCCAAGGTTGGGGACCCCTGCTCTACCACTATGATAGAAGTACCTTGCCCATATTTCCTGCAAATATATTTTGAAACCTATAACAGCTCTAGTCTTCAACTTGGGTTAGAAGGGCTATATAAGTAGTCCTCGTTTGGCAACTGCCTCGTTTAAAGGCCATTCACAATTCTGACAGTAATGAAAAAGTAACTTTACAACTAACCTCGCATTTGTGACCTTCACAGGTCCATAGATGCGATTTCCTTGAGCAGTCTCTTCGCTAAACAACCAAATTGGTTGTCCCAACTGTAGTCACTAAACAAGAATTACCTGTACCTAAACTAATGGTATAAATTAATTCACCCAAGAAAAGTGAAAAGAGGCGATTTGATTATCATTTATTCTCACTGCAGGAAAAAAAGTGTTTCAATTCTATTGCTATCAATTCTATTTAACTTTTTTTTCCTTTAACTTTTCACAGATAAATATCACTCTGAATTCAGATAGGCAGGATCATAGACATTTACTCAGGAAGCCAAGAAAAAAGAGTTTTGGACAGCTAAACATTTCTGAATAATCAGTGGATTATTGATAAATGAAGTGGCATGGTGGCCTACAGGTGGAGCTTTTGCCTCACAATCAGGAAGCGGTGAGTTCGATCCTAGATGGTGGCAGATATTTCTCTCCCTGGGCCCAAAGATAAAATATCTGCTGTGAACCCCGCATAGGTGTCACCTTGACTCCACCCCAACGCAAGGGTGCAATGCAAGGGGGAAAAAATACACAGTAACTAGTTCTATATCAGCGGTTCTCAACCTGTGGGTCGCGACCCCATTTGGGGTCGCACGACCATTTCACGGGGGTCGCCAAACCACTCCGTCCGCCATTTTTTTTTGCCCTTTTCCTTAGCTGTGCTACTTCCTGTGCTTGGCGGCAGCCTGAATGCACGAACTTTACCAAATGTGCCCTGCAGGAGGCGTGTGAAGAGCGCAGGCGCAGAGCAAGGCCCCACCCTCCCCAGGGATTCATTTCAGATTTAGGCGGCAAAAGTTTTTCTCGCGCAGAGGAGAGAGGAAAAACAATTG
>NW_015386408.1:300712-313889 GCF_001527695.2 Protobothrops mucrosquamatus
AAATTACAGTTATGAAATAGCAATGAAAATAATTTTATGGTTGGAGGTCACCACAACATGGTGGCCACGCCCACTTGGTGGCCACACCCACTTGGCAGCCACACCCACTTGGCCACGCCCCTGGCACCTGGGGTCACCACAACATGGGGAACTGTATTATGGGGTCACGGCATTAAAAAGGTTGAGAACCACTGTTCTATATGGATTTGATCTTTGTGATTGAAAGGACTTGGAAGGAGATAACCCAGAATCAAAGAAGAAAATAATAAAATACACTATTGCAAAATAAATCCCAACTGAAAACAGTAATGTAATATTTGATTTTCCATTTTACCACTTGTATGTTTGAGCAATATTTATATGTGGAAAGTTAAATAAAAATTGTTCATATGCAAAGGTAAAAGAAAAGAAAATATTAACAGAATGCCTCCATCAGTGAAATTCAATTTTTTACACACTTTTGTTTCTCTGCTTACACACAAGAGGCAAATGATCTTCCCTGTCAAATGCAGAGATGATAATCTTATCACTCTTCTTTTCACTGATTACATCTTGCCACAACCTGTAGCACACGAGCTGCTTTTGACATATCTAGCATAGATCAGGTTTAAATTGCATAAAGAGTCAAAATGAGGATTGGTGCATTATTCAGCAAAGGATTCCGGCAATAGCGTTTAAGAAATTCTTTCTTAAACAAACATAGCCTACTTTTCCCACTCCACTAATTTTAAAAGAAAAAGTACATTGTAACATCAGAAATGTGTTTGCATGGGTGTCCGTCTGTTCCTATTACAGAAAACCAAAGCAATATCACTACACAAAAGTTATTTCATTTCCATCATCTTGCAATTCATATTTCCTTGGTGTGTCTATGTTATCTTACCAAGTGGAATTGTACAAAAGAATTAACATAGAACTAGAATGAATTGGTAGGTATGTTTCTTCTGCAAGTCCCCAAGGACAAATTTGTTTGCCAGAATCAACCAGAAAAACAAAGATTGTGATGCAGCCAAAAAAATTCAGAAATTCAATAGAAGAATGAAAGAGGTGCTTCTACTACTCCTACTGAAAATAAAGAGGCTTTGGAGACTATATCTTTGGAGACTATACCTATATTCTCCTCTACCTTTCTTTTTTGATTATTAATTGTGGACTCAATGTAGAGATTTGTAGACTAAATATTTGTTTATGTAATTACTTTTAAATGTTTTAACATTCCAGTTGTTATATTGCTGTTACACATCATTGTAAGCCACCCTGAGTCACTTGACAGTGAGATGGGTGGCATATAAATTTAATAAATAAATAAAGTGTAAGGATGTATTGTCTATTTCCTTAACATTCAATACTGAAAGTAACAAACAGGCATCCCTGAAATTGATTTTTAAAAGCATTTTCAAAAGCTAATAGTTGAGATTTGAAGCAAATCCTAAGCTCTTTATAAATAGAAGCCGCTCCATCACAAATCAGTTTCAACAAAGAGAACTAATAAACAGTTTTGGAGACAAAATAACACCTTATTTTTTCAAAGATCCATATGTTGTTGACATGCTTTTATCTGAGAAATTAAATATTTCTGGTGCATGTATTTTAAAAATGCTAAAGTAAATGCTGTGAGAAGGCAACTTGCTAAACACCATGATAATCAGCTCAACAACCAAAGAGCAAATGCAAGTCATGGTTAATAAAAGAAGTAAACAAAGCCACAATCCAAGAGCCATTCCATACATTAGGTGGCAGCAAATCCAAGTGAAAGCTTGAAGCCAATGCTGACTATGTGCAGGATGTGCAAATACGATAAAGTAAATTTTCAGAAATTTGAGTTTCACACCTATAATGCCCAAGTACTTTATTTGATTTACTTTATTTTAGAAAATTTATATTGCCGCCTACTCACACATGGTGACTCAAGGCAGCTTACACAGATATAAAAAATACATGGATAACTGGATATGGATAACTATAATGTACGTGTCTGTACGTGCATAATGCATAGTGTACACATACACACTACACACACACACACACAAACCTATTCACATACTTCTAGGTAATGTACCACTGCAAAACTAATCCGTCTTGTAACTCTGTTCCAGATAATCAGCTACTCTACAGAATTTATACCATGCTCTCCAAAATGATCCAGCTGTTTTTCCAAGAAGAGGGGGGGGGGGAAGGTGGGGAACCATTTTGAAATTGTTTGGAAGATTCAAGGGCTGACATGCATTACATGAGCTAAGATATATGATTATATATCCTGCATTGTTAATCATTAAGAAAACTATTTTCTGCTGTATGGTACAATTTTTAATATTGGCTGCCTGAATGAAGAGCAGGATATAAACACATCCCCAATAGTTTGAACCCTAAGTGAATTAAATTCAAAGTTAATGGTATAGATATCCCAGGAAAAAGTTAAAAAAAAGGGGGAGGGCAAGATGGTGGACACAGTCATGTCCCATATTTTTAGGTATAGCACGACAGATGTAAAAAGGCAGCAGGAATCGGATCCCATGGTTGTGGTCACCCTCTTGCCTTTTTTGACCCCTTCCTATGGACATCTCCACATCAATAGGCTAACTGATAGACTTTCTGATGTTTAATGTTTTATTTACAATTACGAACGGAAACCCACAGATGCTTTTTTCACGAGGCATCCAGGATTTTCTTGTTTTTCTTTGAAGACGTTTCGCTTCTCTGAGCTGAAGAAGCTTCTTGGATGAGAAGCGAAATGTCTTCAAAGAAAAACAAGAAAGTCCAGTTGCCTCACCAAAAAAGCATCTTTGGGACAACTATGACTTGGATGACTGAGAATCTCCATAGACGTTTTACGAATGGAAATTTAAAAAAAACAACCCATCAAAACAAAATAGAAAAATCTTAATAAAGGAAGAGGGAAAAAGAGAAAAAAACCTATTCAAATCAGGTATAATAATTTCATCTATATACAAATTACTACTACTCGATTTTTAAACCAATTAAATCTCAGCCACATGGAATCATATGGTCCCATCTTTCCTGTTTGCTGATAAGGAAATATTCCAAACCAGAGGTTAGTTTAGCAGAAACAACAGTCGTTCCTCAGCCTATGAAGAGCATTCCTTGCATATTTCCAAGAAAAAATGGGGCCAAAGGAAGTGGATCCCAAAGCCAGGAGTCATGTGGTACAAGTATTGTTCCTAGCTTGGGTCTTGCATGAGTCAGGCTGATGCTCATGAAAATCTTAAGGGGACAGGAAATGATTCAGGATGTTAGGAATGAACAAGGTAGGGAATCCTTGCCATAGGAAGATAAGATTCCCAGCTGCTAACTGGTCTTAGGAAGAAAGAGGAAGCCTAGAGCAGTGAGCTATAAGGTGAGATCAGGTCAGTGAAGTAGTACAAAGTGAACCACAAGGATTCTGTCAAACTATATGGTCAGTGAGACATTCCAGAGGGACGGCTGTCTTAGTCTATTACAGGGGTCTCCAAACTTGGTGACCTCAAGGCTTGTAGACTTCAACTCCAAGAATTCCTCAACCAGCCATGAGGACTTCAGCCAAACCTGAGGACTTCAGCCAGGCATGTGGACTTCAACTCCCAGAATTCCCCAACAACATGACTGGCTGAGGAATTCTGGGAATTGAAGTCCATAAGTCTTAAAGTGGCCAAGTTTGGAGACCCCTGACCTATTACAACAAATGGGAAAAGAAACTTCTATGGCCCATCAGAGTCATGAAGGCAAAGGAAAGCTGCAAACTGAAATAAAAATCATTTCTCCCAGCCTTTAATAACTTTACTTTACTACTTTACTACTTTACTTTACTACTCTTAGTAGTAATGCATGAGTGTTCTTTTAATAAACTTTTTTTTTCTAAATTGGATGTGGAACCTAGATGTGTTGGGACTTCAGCTCCCATAATTCCACACTTAAAATGTCCATTTGGAAGCATATTTTGTCTAAAATTGGGAGTAATAATAAGATGGCTGTGCAAGACAAGAAATCAGCCATCCAAATTACACACTGGTGAAGAATTATGACCATTTTAAACCAGTACCAGTAGAGTCTAATTAATTTTGCAGGGGGGAAAAACAGAGCACATTGCCAAATAGTTTAATGATGCTGTCAATTCTAATACCTATTCCCCAAAGGGAAGTGAATGCTGAATTTTGCTAAAAAAAATATATTCCAGTTGAAACGCATACATATCAAAGCCAACTTAAAACTAAATTAATCTTACCATTGAAGCATATAATTTGCTTATAATTAAATAGGTGGGCTTCAGTGAAAGCAAGTCATTCTGGTGGTCTGAGGATCCAACACAGAATGAAATTAGTCAACAAATATGAGATCTTCACTGGACATTTTTTAAAAAAAAAATTCTCAATTTTAAATTTCAGGTAAAATTCAAATAAAATTATCAATTATATTTTAAGAGATGTCTTTAGTTAAAATATAGTCTCCTTGAAGAAGATGCTTTGTTTCATAACACATCCTCTTTAGAAGACCTGAATGCCACACCATGGGGTAAGCTCCCTTTCCTTGCCCCAACTCCTGCCAATCTAGCAGTTCAAAACCGTGCAAATGCAAGTAGATAAATAGGTACCACTTCGGTGGGAAGGTAACAACGCTCCGTGACATCATGCTAGCCATAAGACCGCTGTCTTCAGACAGCGCTGGCTCAATGGCCTTGAAACGGAGATGAGCACCACCTCCTATAGTCTGCAATGACTAGCAGGGTAAAATCCACAAGGATTCCTTTACCTTTACCCCTTTAGAAACTATTTCTGAGACTGCATCAGCAAGTTTCAACATTTAATGAGCAATATAAGAGAACTCTGAGAAATCATTATCATCCAAAAAGAAGGTAATGGCAAAACCTCTGGTGTTATTGTATGTTCCATGGATTCACTAAGGGCTGAGACTGATTTGAAGGAACTTTACCTTGCAGGTTCCTTCAACATGCCAAAGCCAGGAGTAGCAAATGACTCCTCCAAACAACATCCAGCATTATCAATCAAGATCCTCATATTTTCATGTTTTGCAAACAAATCCAGCTATTGTAGGCCCAAGTGGCTCAGTAATACAATAATTGTGAACCCAATCAATGTTGCTAACAACACTTAGCATATTCAGTCAACAACTATTAAACTAGCCATGGCTTAGGACAATAGTCTATCAGTCACTGCATATCATTATTCTTTTGTGGCCTGAAAAGAGGGCGTAATTCACACTGGGGCATAATCCACACTGGGGTGTACTTCAACCCTGATTATTTAGGTTGTGGAGATTTTAATGCAAGAACAATGGATACTTGGAAGACAGACTTGGGGCCTCATGGAAGTGGGAATGCAGCACCTCTCTATTTTTGTTGTATTTACAGAACCCAGTCGTGCAAACCTTAATGCAAGTCTTAAAGCAGCAACACCACTGCTGGGGAGCAAATGCCCTAGTTTAATCAATGTCAGAACTACTCTGCACTTGAACAAAATCCAAGGCACTTCTTCCAAATTCATTTCAAAGGGTGCACAGCCCCACTTGATATATCAAAGATGCCTTCTTCTTGCCAAGCTTTTTTTCTACCTTGGTGCACTGCATAGAGTGTCCTCACCTACTGCCTTGTGCAGCAATTGTTCAAGGTTGTGATGGTGCTTAATAAATGACTTCGCAACCCATTCTCTCATTTATACTTGTAGTGTCCCACGATCATGTGATTACCATTCACAGGCTTTGAAAACAGTACATATTTTTGGTTCTCATAAGCCGAATTAATACTGTATTGCATGGAAGGTGGAAGTGAAATCATAAGTCACAGTCATGCGATTTTCTGTTTAGCCACTGTATCACTTAGCAACCAAGTCACCAGTCCTGATTGTGGCCACTATATGAGTATTATCTTCTTATCTTGAACAACATCTTGAATAGAGTCGCCTTGCAGCAAAATGGGTTGCAAATAAATTTAATAAATAACCATTCCCCAGTAAATCACTGCTCAGTAAAATCATGTCATTGCATAATCTTAATAAAAAGGTCAACAGGGATCAGCTGGAACCTATTTGGATGCCAGTGTCAACATCCAGCTTGAAAATCTAAATAAAACTCCAGGTTCATTTCATTTCTGAAAAGCTTACTGTTTATTGAATACACAACTTGGTTATGTTGAAGAAAAACTAACTCCAAGATTGCAACACCAATTCGTAGACTTAAACAATAGTTTTCCCAGCCAACTCTCCAAAATCTTATGTAATCCATATCAGCAAGTCCATTTTGTTATGGGAACCGTCTGCTTCAAATCCACACCTGTTCTGATGTCCTTGACAAGGCTTCAAGCTCTCACTGTCTGCAGCTGAATCAAAGAAGTTTCATTTCTCCATATACCCACTTGAAAGTAACACCTCCCCCCCCCCCTTAATCTAAAGGCATTTTGAAACACAGAGGAACACAGCTGCCAAAGTTTCATCCTTGACAGCCGGGGTTCAGTTAGCTACAGTTATGAAAGATGTATACCTTTCAACTGGTACCACAGTCAGTTGTTATATTCTGCAGGCGGGATTGAGTCAGACCTGTTCTCTGTTTAGAAAGCACGTCCTGGAGTAGTTTGCTAGTTTGCTGGACTAGTTTGCTAATGTTGGATCTGTACAACTCTAAAACAAATCACATCTAGTACATTCAGCAGATTGATTCCATGATACGTGCTCTGAAATGAACCATAAACAATTTCTCAGGACTCTTAGTGGTTGAATCTTAGAATTCTTGAGGTTCTCCCAGCCTCTGCTTCTCAATGTTACAGAAACGATATGAAGTACAGGTCGTCCTCACCTTATAACCACAATCAAGCCCAACATTTCTGTTGCTAGGCGAAACGTTTGCTAAGTGAATTTTGGCCCATCATATAACTTTTCTTGCCACTGTTGTTAAGTGAATCACTGCAGTTGTTAAGTTAGTGACATGGTTGTTAAGTGAATCTGGTTTCCTCACTGACTTCGCAACCATCATAAATATGGCAACTGGTTGCCAAGCATCCAAATTTTTATCACATGACCATGGGGGATGCTGCAGTGGTTGTAAGTGTGAAAAGAAGTCATAAGTCACTTTTTTTCAGTGCAGTTGTAACTTTGAATGGTCATTAAATGAACTGTTATAAGTCAAGGATTATCTATATTCATCCTATTGCTCAGCAATGGTTTAATATATTCTGTTCATAGGTTTTGTGCAGTGACTTAATTCTTTACAGAAAAATATTGTACCTCTTATACAATAACACCTGCAACATGTCCACGTGTGCTCCCAGCAGTCATATCCACCAATTGGCATTAAGAATAGATGGCATTTCTACTCTGAACAAAGAAGCCCCATTTTTGGTTCTTCCCATTTCTCCATCAGTACAGAAAGTGAGCATTCTAAAGTGACCCAACGGATTTCAGCACTTGTTCTTAGCATCGTTTGTGAAACTTCTGACTGTATTGCGCTCTGTACAGGAAACTCCTCCAAAGACTTTGTTACAGATTACTCTGATAATATCAGTAAAAAGGCTGTGCATTCTCAATGCATCCCCTGGAGTGGAAACCAACAAAAGTAAGGAAATTCTTTTACTCTCATGGAAACCATTGAAACCCAAGCAGAATAACAATAACTACACGTGTTTCAGCAGTTCGGCAGGACATACATCAGACGTCACCTTAGCAAAACATGCTTGCCACAGAGCATCAGCTGTTTGCCAAGCAAATATGTCAAGTATTTGAATCGGCATTCCTCAGAGGGAGTATTTGATCAATGTCATTGTTTTTCAAGTGCCGATGGACTCCGATGTAGGAATTTCCCACTGTCCTAGACTTTTTGGCAGGTTCTCCTTCCCAGCCCATTCTCAGTTACTGGCACTTAACAATGGAGCAGACACTGATAACATTTATTATACATCTTTATTGAGGTCATCATAGAATATGGAGAAAAGAATTTATAGTCTGAGTGGAGCCATGAAAAGGAAATGAATGCCTTAATGGGCTAGTAAAACTAGGCTGGTTTCAGGTAAATCACAAGATGGCTTCCATCAGCTGTGGTAAATTGTCTATGAGCTGATCACAATAAGTTTGTTAACAAAGGGGTTTGGAATTTCAACCTTTTCTTTCTCTTATGACTGTTTACAATTTTTATTATTCTTATACTTTTACATAATATGTTCATTATTATTGTTTTTACTGTTAACCATTTTGTTATTAATATAGCTTATAGATGACAGGCTAACAATTTGTAAGTTTCACAAGCGGTGGCAAACCAACATTGCGGGCGGTATTGGGAGGGACTCGTCGCTCCCATGTAACACCGCACGACGCGCTCGACGTAACCGACGGCCACCGGAAGGCCCACGCGAAGTTCCACGACTGGTAGTAGAAATTTCGCGAGGTACCGTAGCCTGGACCTATAGAAGCTCTGGCGGAGGACGGCGTCTAATGGGGGGTAGCTGGACATGCGAGGGTGTCTCACCCAGAGGTCAGGGTACCGTCGGCCAGACAGTGCCGGCTGGCAACCCCAAGGGGGAGGGCCTTCTCTGTGGGAGCTCCCACCCTCTGGAATGAACTACCCCCAGAGATCAGGGTGATCCCTGATCTCCCTTCCTTCCGCCGCGCCCTTAAGACATGGTTATTCCAGCTTGCGGGACTGGCCTCGGGGAAAATTTTTAGTGGGGGTTTTAAAATAATTTTAAATTTCGTAGACCAATTATTAATATTTGCCTTTTAATTAAGTTTTAATCTGTAGTTTTGATATTTTGTATTTTTATCTGGTTGTTAGCCACCCTGAGTCCGCAAGGAGAAGGGCGGGATATAAATATAAACAATAAATAAATAAATAAATAAATAAATAAATAAATAAATATTATCCTAATCAGCATTCAGCTAGGGAGGACGTTAGGTGTATGTGCGTTAGTTTTTTTTTAAAGACACTTTTTTTTGTTAATGTCTTTTTTGTTGTGTTTTTTTCTTTTCTTTTTTTAAATATTTTGGTGTTTGTATTTTAATCTTCTTTGAATAAACTAAAATTTTCTGGGGGGGAAACAAGATGGCTTCCATCACTTTGGGCTGATTATAATAAAAGCAGAGTTACTGTATTTGCAGAACAGTTTGAAATGCTAATTATTAATAAGATATACTGCCAATCAATAAAAGATGCAATTCTACATTACTCATCTCATCCTGCTGTTGCTAAATTTTGGAATTGTCAGATGTATATTACTGATTTCACTTGAGCACTCTTCTGGAAAAGATATTCTTGTAGGTAAGTGTTGTGATACCTGAACTTTTTATGATAAGTTGGAGTGTGAGTAATAGGCTGCTTATTTCCTTTAAAGTCCTTTTATATTTTTAGCATCACAAGCAGTCACACCCAAAGCCCTTCTGGGTCAATTTTTGAATCCAGTAGGCCAGAGGTGGTGAAACTTTTGGGCATGGCATGTCAAAAACTCAGAAAATGCCTAACTTGACTCTGCTGGCATGTCACATCCTGCCCTCCATTCCCCCACCCCGAACAAAAGAGAAATTAATATGTACTGTACATATGCATTTATGTTAAAAAGTACAGTTCAATTATGTGTAGTGCCATGTGTTATATAAACAATTATCAAATAATTACAAAAATGAAATATGAGTAAAGCAAACTTGACACATATAAAATAACGGTGAAAAAACAGTTTCATTATTAAAACAGTTTCATTATTCAGTGTAGTTTCCTACAGCATGTTTATCAAACAGGAGGAAAATGTCATCTATGCCCCTGGGGCCCAGTGTTCCCCAGAATCTGCCATGCGCCATTAACCTTGCTGTTGTTCTCTTTTGGTTAATATGACCAGATTAAGGTGACCAACTTTTTTACAATGAAAAGGAGGACACAAATAAATTGAAGAAAAAAATATCGTAAATAAAAGAAACATTTTATTCATTGCAACAATAATACAGAATACACTATAATATGATAAATGTATAATAAAAAACATTTGTAACAATAACATTTTATATTGTAATTATGCTTACATGCCGCGCCCCTGCCCACAGCCGCCCTGCCAGCACTGCTGCCCCACCATGTAGAGCGGGTCCCCTGGCTCCCAAAGCACCAGCTGAACCGGCTCCGGCCCCAGGGGGCAGCCCGCTGTCGACACACCCTACCAGCAGCCGCCCCTCCAGCACCACTGCCCACCCTGCGCAGCTCCATGTAGAGCAGGCCCAGCAGCTCCCACACCACAGGGGGCAGCTGGCCACCGCTGCCCCTCACACCCCTGCCCGCAGCAGCCCCACCAGCCCTGCCTCTTGCGCCCGCAGCCATTATTCCCCTAGCAGGGCCGAAGATCAAGAGAAAGTTACTGTGGCATCGCCGCTCCAGTCTCCTCCAGGTATCTTCAGGACTAACTAGGAGATGGTGTATTGGGTAGCAGGGAGGGGTGCAAAGTTCCTGCCAATTCACCTTTGCTGCAGACAACTTACATGTGCAAAGTTTGTCGGCCGGGTGTTTTGGCGCGCTCAGCAGCAATTCCTATTGGCTTTCGAAAGCCAATAGGGGGAGTAGTTCAGCTCATGCAAAAGTTGAAAAAAACCATCAAAAAAGGTGCCCGAATGCCATTCTGAGCGTTCTATGAGAAAAAAAAGCCCTGCAGATTAGTCTTCAAATATCGAAAAGGAGGACATGTAGGAGGACATTTTTCGAGGGAGGACAGAACTCACAAAAGGAGGACTGTCCTCCCTAAAGGAGGATGGTTGGTCACCTTAGACCAGATGGACTACTCAAGTCAACTCTGGGTTGCGTGAGGCCTTCATTCTTGAAGCGGTTTCAGAGAATCTCTTCTGCAGCCTCTGCAGTCTCCAAAAATTGCATGAAAGCATGCCTATGGAGATTCTCACTCATCCAACTCATAGCTATCCCAAAGGTTCTGACTGAACTGAAGAAGCTTCTTGGATGAGAAGCAAAATGTCTTCAAGAAAAAACAAAGTCCACTTGCCTTTTGAAAAAGCACCTTTGGGACATGAAAGTATGCCCTCCAGAAGCCGCATGAGAACACACCCTCATGTGAGAATGGGATGTGACAGTGGTGGAATTCAAATACCTGAACAACCGGTTCTCTTATTCGATGCAGGCCTGGGCCTCCAAGGCTTAGAACAGATTTCTGGAAGTGGCATCCATGCACTTCCGGTGGACCGTTCTAGGTCTAGGAGGCCTCCTCCAGGCCTCCGAGGCCTAGACTGGACTTCTGGAAGCCGTCCGGTTCTCTGAAGGCAGCAAAATTTAGCTACAGGTTCTTCCGAACCGGTGTGAACCGGCTGAATCCCACCACTGGGATGTGACTTCAAGAATTGTTTGCAAGTGTTGGTGAATGCCAGCATGTCACTCAAAATGTTGTGGCGTGTCACCATAGGTTCAGTCTCGCTGTTGTAGACTAATGTATTTTCAATCAAGGTAACCCACTTTTTTTTCTTTTTTTAGAAAGGAGAACAACCTGAAGCATGAATGCAGAAGCCACAGATCTGTTTCTAAAATTAATTCTGTTCCTAGAATTAAGGATTAGTCCATACTCTTTGCATTTTAGCTAATGTAGCAGCCCATAGTATTATCACCAGTTGCCCCATGGAAAGAAATTCAGTAATATGCTATTTTTAAATAGACATTGTATTTTAATTTAACATTAATAATGCTGCTTGTAAGCTGCTTTTATTAGGTGTTTTATTTTATTTTATCCTAAAATATGCAATACGCTTGTAATAAATACATCCTAAACAAGTGGTCATAAGCAAGGCTCATGATTCTATCTCACTAAGAGGGAGAAAACTGGGAAATCCTTGTTCACATGCTGTGCTAGACAGATCATGGATTAAGCTATCCTGTTTAACCTTTTCTGCTAGCATGAGAAATTTATTTATTTATTTATTACCTATTTATTTATTATGACTGACATTTGTGAATAGGTTCGTCAGCATGTACAAGCATTTTTGCTGATCCTGAGAAATGACAGTGCTAAAGAATTATCCAACTTATCTAACTGTGTGGACACATAGCAGTGAGAATCAAGGGGAAGGAAGAGAAAAATGATTGATTGGATGTGATTCAGTAGAATGGCCAACAGGAAAGGGGAAGAATGACTTCATAATATATCATTTATTCAGTTTGGCTACTGTAACAGTATCTTGCAAATCTAAATATACTTCCTCTTCTCTCTGATCTGGGTTTTTGCATAACTCCTCGTTGCTTTAGCAATGGATTTTCCCTCTCTTCGCCAAAGTCATCGTCTTTATATCGTAGAAGGCTGAATCAATGCAAAGAAACCTCTTGACGCATTTGTGCATCAATAAATATAGTTGCATACCGTCTAAGATCAATTATTCTGACAACAAATGCAGTATTTCCCATTGTGAAGATTTGTAACATAATCCAAGTAATTGTGTAAATTGAGCTAAGGCTGGCTTAGATGACCTTTATTAGGAAATAAAATGTTGGCTAAAGGCCAGGCTTTTCAATGGTTTTTCATGTCGAAGGAATATGTTCCAAATGTATCACCGCATTTGTGATGTTTACATCCATGAGAAATCAGTGCTAACCATTAATAGAGTGTAGGGACATATCCAAATAACCATCTTTTTTTTTTCTCTTTCCCATTCTATTTTGAATGGGATACAAAAAATGGTGTTGGAAGCTTAGTCAAACTGAAACAAGAAAAATTACATATCTATTTTAGCCTTAGAATACAAAATGATGTAATTAACAAGAATTCTGATATCAAAAGAGGAGCTTTTTTCTATTAACACCTTCCTTCCTTCCTCCTTCCCTTCCTTCCCTCTTTCCCTCCTTCCCTCCTTCCTTCCTTCCTTCTTTCTTTCTTTTTCTTTCTGTTAGATCGCGCAGGCAGTAAGACACGAGTCGAGTGACAGTCAGCTCTTGGTTTATTGGCAAGGCATAAGGTAAATCCGGACTGGTTCTCTGGGCCAGGGGAGCCCTCTTTTATGGGATTCCCCTGGCTTGTAATCACACAATTCCATTGGCTGGCAAGACCCCATTGCTAGTTAGCCAACCAGCAACGGAGACCCCGTTGCTAGTTAGCCAACCAGCAACGGGCATGAAACTGCATGCAGATGGAGAAGGGCAATCACCCTTAATGGGCGATCAATGGTGAAGGGCAATCACCCTTAATGGGTGATCAGGATATGCATAGGGGATTAAGGGGGGG
>NW_015386408.1:317367-345880 GCF_001527695.2 Protobothrops mucrosquamatus
AGACCCCGTTGCTAGTTAGCCAACCAGCAACGGAGACCCCGTTGCTAGTTAGCCAACCAGCAACGGGCATGAAACTGCATGCAGATGGAGAAGGGCAATCACCCTTAATGGGCGATCAATGGTGAAGGGCAATCACCCTTAATGGGTGATCAGGATATGCATAGGGGATTAAGGGGGGGGAATACAAGGAACACAACACTTTCTTTCAAGGCAACTCCTGTCACAAATAATGTAAGTGCTTCAAATTATTATTTGGAAATCTTGGAAAAGATTTCATCCATATTTTAGCAAGATAGGTCTTCTGCTCCTCCTCTCACTCGTTACACTGAGGCTTTTGCCACTGTCATATCTATTCCATACAAATATTTTCAGGTGTACTGAAATCTAGTGTAAGATTACTATTCTTTGGACAAAATCATATAACCAGGATGGGAGGACAGAATGCTACTATAAGACAGCCAAGTTGTGACATGGGGGCAGAAAACATGCTGGATCAACTTATTTCTATCTGGCTTCCTAATTCTCTGCATCCTTCAGGAAATACCAAGGGAAATGTCTTATGATAACTTGTTGGAATGAGAAAAATGTCCAAATTCAGAAAAATCAGCTTTTTTCAAATTTTGTTCAACAGTCATTACAAAGATAGAGTGCCATGTAGTGGAAAGAGAGAAAGTGGGATGTGGTGAGAGAGAGGGGTGTATTCTTGCATCTCCTATAACACATAAGTGTGGGAAATGCTATCTGAAAGATAGAAAAGTAGAGAAAGCAGAGGAGCCGTGGAGACAGACAATATCTTAATTTATTCAAGGAGCTGAGTCAGCCTAATCTGGAATTATCCAGATCTTCTCCAAAGGCTTGGCATAAAACTGCTGCTGTAACTGTAGGGAGAGACAGAATGCAGAAAACTATGAGTCCCTTACTGGACTTATAAAATGCATTTGGAAACCTAAATAATATTGTCAACTTTAAATTCTTATGTGCAGTGCTTTTTTTCTTAAAAAAAAAAAAGGTGCCGGAACTCACACACATCATACAACCTGCCTTGCCTACCCTACAAGGTTCCATCCAAAAAAGGTGCCGGAACTCCGTTCTGGGCATTTTATGAGAAAAAAAAGCCCTGCTTATGTGTATATTTTTATACCAAACTAACAAAAAATAAATACATACCACAATAATAGTAATGATAATGATAATATACTGTAACTTTAACCTTAATCGCTATAGTTATAATTAAACAGGGAGAAGGAAGAAAAGGGCCATGGAAAATCTTGCTAAAGACAGAATACTTCTGAAAGCATTGCCTGCATTGCACAAAATATTTCTTCCTTGTCTCTTTGTAAAAAGATCATCTGCAAATGCTGATGGATAACATATAAGTGCAATCCACTGCTTCTTCTTTCACATCTATATGAATATTGATCCCTTAAAGTATAGGAATGCACAATCTTTCTGTTAGTGAAAGAATTAGTCCTGCAAAATGGCTTTTTTATCTGAAAAAGACTAATGAAGAAACAATAATGAGAGAGAGAGAGTCTCTCTCTCTCTCTCTCTCTCTCTCTCTCTCTCTCTCTCTCTCTCTCTCTCTCTAATTGAACAATGTGAAGGACTGAAAACATTGAAAAAGAATCCTTGGGAAAAGATAATGGCAGACCTACTTCCATTCTTTTGGTTAGCAAACATCATGGATGTGTCGATGTAGTCACTAAGAATCTCAACACAAAGATGTCTTCATGGTTTGCCGAATAATTTTCTCATTAACATTCATAAACCAATAAAAAATTCCAATCAATGAATAGTATATTGGAGGATACAGAGTTTTCAATATTTTACCTGGTTAATTTGGGGCCAGGTGATGATGGAATAACTCACTGAAAAATTCATTTTCTACATCTACTTCATCAGTTGTTGTTTTTTACTGACCAGTACCAGAACTGATTATTTTTAATTATCTCTTTTTAAAAAATAAAAAAATAAAATTGAATGATTAAAGAAAGTTGGAAATCATTCTTTCACAATTTCCTTTAATTTTTTTCTTCTCTTTTCTGTACTTTTATTATCTTCCAAGCATTTTTTTTTCTTTTTCCATTTCTGTTTATCTTTTAACTTTGTGTCTTTGCTGAAAAACAATAAAGTTATTAAAAATCTTGAATACAATTTAAACCAGTTTCCCCCAAGGTTGGCTGGAAATTCCTAGAATTGTATGTCCAAACCACTGGGGAAATCCTGGTTGCAGAAGGCAGCACTTAAAAAAAAAAAAAAAAAAAAGGAGTGGGTTGTGATGTAGGATTTCTTTTCCCAGAAGCTATGCAGGTTTTTCTCACAAAGATGGCTTTTTTGGGTCTTTAGTAACATGAGCTTGATTTTCTGCCAAGTGATTGGTGCCTTCATACTTCTTTTAAAAGTTGCTGGTGAACCATAGATAGATAGAATCTCTCTTTCATGGGTAACATTTTATACTTGTCAATTTTTGAAACTTTGTTGTGCTCTAGCTCCAGACTGCTTGACTAGCAGATAGATTTGGGAATGGTGTATCCAAAGTTTAGAGGCATTCTGCTCTTGGATTCAACAAATACCGCTATTTAAAAAAAACAGTTCTCAACATTGCATGCTTTGTTCTGACTTGCAAAGTATTTTAAAATCCCCGTCTCTCTGTCTGAATTCTTGAAACTGTTTCAAAAGAAGTACATGTATTTACTTCAGTCCATTGCAGTTTTTGTATTCAGTCTTCCAGGTCTGAATTACCATGTTGTCATCATATCAATTAGACCACAGATCATGTCATAACTATAGCAATGCTGCAATTCGACAAGATGTAATGTTACATTCCTATTACATGGCTCATAAGTTTCAGGAGAGCGTTTAATTTTTATACAATTAATGCAAAGAATCCAGGTAACTACCAAAGATCATAATTTTATCAGTGATTCAAGAAACACTTTGATGGTTGTCCGTGATTTATTATAAAATAGCTTTCCTCATAGCATACCATAAGCCAGTTGTTACGGTAAGTCCTGCCTCGCCATTTTCTACCTCATATATGGAGACAATTGCCCCAATGCTACCTTGATTTATTAAATCTTTCTGTTCCCTTTTTCTCATCAGACCATATTCCTAGCTAAGAACACAGGTCACAGAGCCAAATGGCAAATGCCAAAATGGTGACTATTGCCTCAAAATGTTTGTGAAGTTGCCTCAAAATGTTTGTGAAGTTTTGTTTTACTTCATCAAAGATGGTCCCTCAGCCGGACCTTACATGTTTAGATTTCATGTATCTTGGTACTGTTTCTCTAGGGACATTTATTTGTTTTGTTTGATTCCACTTGACTCCAAATAACTTGAGGTAGCTCACAATACTCCAAACAATATAAATAACAAAAAAGAAAGAAAAACAAAGGGGATCCCAGGCAAAATCCCAAACACCCCATCAGCCACCCACCTCCAGCAAAGTGGGCACCAGGCACCCTAGCCCAAGGACTGCCAGAACAGACAGATCTTTATGGTCCTTCTAAAAGTGAAGATGGTGGGAGCTATCTGGATCCCAAGAAAAACCTCATTCTAGATGGCAGGGGCTGCAACAGAGAAGACACAAGTCTTGGGCCCTGATAAGTGGCCTTTTTTGGTTATTTCAGTAAATAATAATAATAATAATAATAATAATAATAATAATAATAATAATAATAATAATAATAATAATAATAATAATAATAAAGTTGGGAGGGACCTTGGAGGTCATCTAATCCAACCCCCTGCTCAGGCAGGAACCCCTATACCATTTTGGACAAATGGCTGTCCAATCTCTTCTTAAAAACTTCCAGTGTTGGAGCATTCACCGCTTCTGGAGGCAGGTTGTTCCACTGGTTAATTGTTCTAACTGTCAGGAAGTTTCTCCTTAGTTCTAGGTTGCTTCTCTCCTTGATTAGTTTCTATCCATTGCTTCTTGTCCTGCCTTCAGGCGCCTTGGAGAATAGCTTGACTCCCTCTTCTTTGTGGCAGCCCCTGAGATATTGGAACACTGCTATCAGGTCCCCCCTCGTCCTTCTCTTCATTAAACTAGACATACCCAATTCCAGCAACCGTTCCTTATATGTTTTAGCCTCCAGTCCCCTAATAAAAAAGAAGGCATCCTCCAAGGTATTAAAATATACATGATAAGAAGAAAGATATTGTATTACTGTAATATGTAAACTATCATGGAATATGATAATTTACAGTACAAGAAGTAAAATCATAATTTTATGACACCACCAGAGAAGGCGAGGCTATAATTTTCATTTCCTTCCCCCCCCCCCCAGGGTTTTCAGGGACAAAATGGCACAGATTTTAGCATTTAACCTTCCCCTTGCCAAGTGGGCTTTTTCATGCTTGTTTTTTCAGATAACTTAAGTCTCTGCAGAATTTAAGGCATTCATTTTGTCTATTTGATTCTTCTGGGCAGAAAAGCTCAGCCTGCTTCACTCAAAGGCCTCCAAGTGCCATCCATGGGATGCTGGGGTTGCTTTTTTCTCTGCTTTACATTAGATTGGCTTTTAATCATATCTACTGTAGAAATTCAGTGTCAATCCATGTTCAACACATACTCCATGTAAAGTAATTATTTTTATTCAAATTATTTATTCAGTGAGCACTGACCTTCTGTGTTTAATTAACAAAACAGCATTTATTAAGAACATAACATACTGCAGGAGAATATTTAATGGTAAACACCTTTATACGTATCAAGAAAAATGTGGAAAAAAACCAGCCTGAAAAGAAGTAGAAATTCAAGTGTTTGCAGATTTATGAACCTTGTCATTATCCTTGCAAGACAAACAATTTTTGACGTCATATTTTTGTTTCAGTATACATTTTGGAGGCGCACCTGGACTAGAAAGCAGGTTATTGGCAACAGAAGGTAAGTGTCCTGAGGGGAAGAAAAGAAACAACAGGAAGTTTTTCTGATTTTTAAAAGCTGTAGGTCAGCCCTCCAAATGGCAACCCTAAAGTCTGAGTGGTTACTAAAACTGACATTGGTGGAGTAGGATTCTCTTTAAAGCAAGGGCAATTGGGAAACGTGCACTTTCTATGCGCTTTTAATAGAAAATTATGTTGACTGCAGTGAGACTTGACATTCAATAGGCTATTATAATATTATTTAACAGGGTTATGCAGTGATCTAGATTTAAAGAGCAAAATATGGAATGTGGATGGACATCTATGCTAGAAACACTCAAACCACATGCATCTTTTCCTGGGCTAACATGGTAGCTAAGGGAGACACTGCTCAGGCTGCTTTAAGGCATTCCTGACAGGCTCCATAGACCTGCCCAGATGCACAAAGAAATGCTGTTTTGAATCAGATTACTCCATAGCTCTATCACTGAGTTCAGGGTTCTTGAGTTTTTGATCTGTCTCACATTAGGTGCTCAGAGACTCGTAATCTCAACAAGGTAAGATAACTGCTTCCTATTTGTCCCCTGATGTGTTCGTTTAAAAAAGGGCAATGTGATAGAGCAATTTTCTATATCCTTTCAATCAATCAGAATAGAGCTGGAAGGGACCTTGGAGGTCTTCTAGGCCAACCCCCTGCTCAGGCAGGAAACCCTACACCATTTCAGACAAGTGGCTGTCCAGTCTCTTCTTTAAAAACTACAGTGATGAAGCACCCATAACTTCTGAAGGCAAGCTGTTCCACTGGTTAATTTTTCTCACTGTTAGGAAGTTTCTCCTTAATTCCAAGTTGCTTCTCTCCTTGATTAGTTTCCATCCATTGTTTCTTGTCTTGCCTTCTGGTGCTTTGAAAAATAAAGTGACCCCTTCTTCTTTGTGCCAGCCTCTCAAATACTGGAATACTGCTAGCATGTCGCCCCTAACCCTTCTTTTCTCTAGACTAACCATATCCAGTTCCTGCAGCCGTTCTTGATATGTTTTAGTCTCTAGGCCTTTAATTATCTTAGTTGCTCTTCTCTGCACTTTCTCCAAAGTCTCAACATCTTTTTAATAATGTGGTGGCCAAAACTAGATGCAGTATTCCAGTTGTGTTCTTACTAAGGTTTTATAAAGTGGTACTAATACTTCACGTGATTTTGATTCTGTGCCTCTATTATATTAGCTTTTAGGATTATATTAGCTTTTTTGGCTAATCCTTCTCTGGTCAGTGTGACATGGTGGACAATTCTAGGAAGATGTGTATCTAAATGGGAGATCACCAAGCCAGGTTTAGTTCTCAGAATATCACAAGCCATTCCTCCCTGTTGCCAATGTTGGCTACATCAGTAAAACTACAGCTCACTCTTATCTTCACCTCAAGTGATGTGTGTTAAACTGACCAGAAGAAACATAAAATATTATATGGCAACTTCTGATTTCAAGTTCTGCTTCTTGTTTGATCAGATGTTTGGGGTGCAAGATACTTAAAACAAATCCCCAAAGAAAATTTATAGAGCCTTTTGGGGTAGATATAAAGTTGCCTTTTCATCATATATAAATTGCAATGTAACATGAAAACCAATAAAAACTTGCCCAAGAGTAGAGGTTCTGGTCCTGAAAGTCCAGATAGGATACATTTATTATCAATTAACTGGTTAGGCAAGAGCCAAGGCCTTGATTAGGAAAAGCAAAAGTAAGTCACCCGCCAGCTCCAATCCACCTAGATTTGATCCAAATGTTTCTGCAACTCATCTCGAGGGATTCCCAATTACCAGCCTTCCTTTCAACCTTTCAGTTGTCTCTCCTGTTTATTTGTTTGGGTTTAAAAAACCTTTTAGCTGTTTATAGTGTAGCTCTGGTTCAAGAAATCTGCAAAGGTGGCAGCATTAGTTCTGCTAAAAGAACTCCACAGCTCACGTCTTCTTCTGTTCCTTATACAATGTAATTCTTTGGTTCATTAAAGCCAAGAGACTGACAGATGAAAGGGTGATAGATTAACTAAAGGAGACTATTCAGGGCTGGGCAGTTTTGAGTGTTCTTTGTGCACTATAATTATTTCTTCCTTCCCTCCCTCCCTCCCTCCCCCCCCTTCAAAGTCAGGAAGAAAAATGTCAAACACGAGAAACAAGGAGCGGGTTTGCAAACAAGTTGTATAAACAGATGAATTACCGTCCTAGATCAGGCTGCTGGTTCATCCCGTTTAACATGATGTTTGTCTCCAAGTGCAGCCGGCCTTATCCTCCTGGGAAGGTCCAAATGAGTTTGTGAAATGGATAGCCAGTTCACAGTTTTGTTTTCCGCCCTGCTTTGGGTAATGAAATTGGCCTGAGTCCTAAGTGAGTTTCCATTGCTAGTTCTCACATCTAAAGGGATACGGATGCTTTCTAAGAATCTGCCTGCATTCTCAACATCCAGAGCATCCCAAGAGAAATGTTAATGCATTCTTAGGGATAATGCCATAGATGCGGTTAATGGGTGTAACGATAAGAATAACTTTGGCAAAATTGTTGCAGTGTCCCCCAAATGTTTTCTCTTCTTAACTTCCATTATTTGAGCCAAGCAGGATTCCATTAAAACAGAATGACACTGTGCGCCATCTGGGATGATCCACTGGTCTGATGCCTGTTAACACCTTATGCTATTAAGAACCCTTGAATTGTGGCATACTATAAATGTGATAAATAAACAAGGCCCTTGAAACTGAGGTGTTTTTTTTTTCTTCATTAAAACAGCTGGCTACTGAAATGGCAAAAAAGGAGTTTTTAAAATATCAGCAAATCTCTCAAGTGTGAATGTATAAAAATTATAAAAATCTTTACATTGAAATAAAATGTCATCTAAATGTTAATAAGATACCCTCCTCAGGTATAGAAGCAAGAATATGATTCTTTAAAAATTATGCCTCACAATGCAGATAGTCCTCATTTAGCAACTACCCTGGATAGCCACTTTTTGCAAACACGATGGTAATAGGCAGTAGGAAATGGTAGTAAAAAATCATTTTCCTATCAATGAGTGCACTTACGCCCAAATTTGTGCGCTAACAACAATGCACTAATGCTGGTGTTACCGCATAAGAGAACTGTATTTGAATGAGACAGCAGCAACCAGCAATCTTAGCAGCCTACCCCTCCCTCCCTCTGTTTCCCTGTCTTAAATATCTAACATTTATTTGGATGGGTTGAAGGTGGAGTCTGTGTATGTGTTTATTAAAAAAGTCAAAACTTCATTTGAAGCTCCAGCCCTTTTATATAGATACCATTTATTCCTATATTCAGTAGGTTTCATCAGTTGAGTGTAACTCCATTGGCATTTCTGTATTTCCCCATCCCTTATTAAGCTCACAAGGCTTAATAAATTGAGGCACACTTGTATGGTGCCCTGCATTGCAGGAAACGCAGGATGGTATATGGCTGCATTGTCTAATATTTTTTTCATCACATTCCTTAGGAAAGTGCGAAGGGGAGAGAACAAGGTAGAACTAGTTCAGGGGTAGGCAACCTTGGCTCTTTTATGACTCGTGGACTTCAACTCCCAGAATTCCTGAGCTGGCTCAGGAATTCTGGGAGTTGAAGTCCACAAGACATAAAAGAGCCAAGGTTGCCTACCCCTGAACTATGGCATTCGTGCCATTGACTTCCTTGTCTAAATTTTTTTTTTCATATATCCAATTGTACATATATAGAATTAACTGCAGCAGGACTCTTTTTAATCCAAATTCTTTTGTGACTGTATGACAGTCATCTACAATCCCTCCTTAATTCTTTCATTCACACAAAATCTGTGTACATTGTGACGGAGAACATCCTGGTCAAGGCCATTCACTGAAATCCTTTAAATGAAATTGCATAGGTGCTGTTTGCCCTCTCAATCTATTATTATAACAGTTGACTTGAAACTCAAAACAGCTATTATGCCTTTGACTGTTAATTCTTACAATCTCAGAACAGTATTCTAGTTACAATGGTAATAGAATAGAATAGAATTGTTTATTGGCCAAGTGTGGTTGGACACACAAGGACTTTGTCTCCAGTGCATAAGCTCTCAGTGTACATACACTTGTGATAATAGTGATAATAATTATCATAAACAACATGAAATACATTAATCATAAATCATAAAATACAACACTTCATCATAAATCATAAGATGCAACACTTTAGTGATAGTCACAGAATACTAGCTAAGCAAACAACATAAATCATACTAGGATACTAAAAAACAATATAAATTGTAAGATACAAGCAACAAAGTTATAGTCATAAGAAGATGATAGATAGGAAAGATGAGGTGTATCATAGTAATACAGCTTTACTAAGTAGTTTGACCGTGTTGTAGGAGTTAGTTATTAAGCATGTTGATATTTTCACAGCCCTCTTTCTTGCTTGTGCAAGGAAAACCCAGAAATCTAAAGGGAGCTGACTTAAGTGATTGCTTATCAACCAGTTAATGTGAACTAATCAATTAAGTGCAAATAAGATGAAACATAAACAGAGAGGAACACATGTGCAAGGAGCTGCTTTACATTAAAATGATGCCAGATAGCCATTGATTCCATGTCTCCAATAATACTATTAATAATAAGGAAGAATGGTCTGAATTAATTGGTTTCTCTCATGAAACATCTTTTGCATTGTTTCAAAGAGTATCTATGTTAATTATTGCAGGAACGATATAATTTGATTAGTAGCCACATATTTCTTCTCTGGCTATTATCTGAACACCACATTTGCTAATTAAAGGCATTCAGATCTTTCTACTTTATCCAAGCAAAAGGTCAGACAAAATTCATAGGAGGTATGTGTGAGAAAGATAGATAACAGTGTTCTTTTTTAGGGAAAATAAAAAAGGAAACAAAACAGTCGCTGCAAAGGAACAGGGGTACATTGTGTTACTGTCTTAGTACTGCCAGTTCCAAAGAGATCTATGACTAAAGATCTTAAGTAGCCGTGCATTTCTACAGGTAATCATTTCCAACTCAAAAGCGTGAGCATATTATTTAAAATAACCGTTGGCTACTAAGAAGCTGGAGCTGATTCCAAGAAATAAGACACTCCTATTTTTATGTTGCTGATTGGTTAAGGATAGCTCTAAACCCAACTCCAAGCATTAAACCAAAAAGACATTTGTTCCTGAACTATATTATCAACTCTGTGCATGCCAATAGCTTCTTCCTTCCCTCTCCATCCCCTGAACTTTCCATAGTCTTGTTCTGTTACAGCAGGGCCTGGCTGAGGAATTCTGGGAGTTGAAGCCCACAAGTCCTAAAAGGGCCAAGTTTGAAGACCCCTGTGTTACAGTGTCATTTAGGATTGACCTAATGAGTATGCAATGATTTAAATTTATTAGTAGTGCCAGCAACTTTCAGTATTTCAAAGGGGAACAGTCTGTAATTTTACCATGAAGTGAGTCTGAGCCAGGAATTGTGGAGAAAATGATAAAGGAGGGTTTTAATAAACTACAATAAACTTATGACCACAAGACACATCTGATTTTTTTTAACCATGGTTATTAAGCAAATCACTTCCATTTTTAAGTGAATCACATGATTGCTAAATGAAGCTGGCACCCCCCCTCCCCATTCACTTTGCTTGTCAGAAGCTGGCTGGGAAGGTTGCAAATGATAATCACATGATGCTGGGACACTAGAAATGTGGTATACACATGCCAGTTACAAAGTGTCCAAATTTTGATCACATGATATAACTTTGAATGGTCATTAAACAATTGTTTGTAAGTTGAGGACTTCCTGTAAGGAGCTGTTTTTCAATACCACTTCAAATATACACTACATATTTCAATGCCCAGATGTAGCCCACAAACAGTAAAGTAACATTTTCTTGTTACTGTTGGTGACCTCACAAAAAAACATCCACCCGGGGTCTTGTGTTTTTGTTTCACAACAGTATGGAAGTGGTTTGCCAATGATTTCCAGGATGTTTTTGTTTTGACTTCTCAGTATAGTCTACTACCCTGGTATTTCCTGGTGTTCACCCACTGAAGTGTTAAGCAGGCCTGGCCATGCTTAGCTTTTTTTTAAATCAGCCAAAGTCAGCTAGGTACTGCCAATCCTTAATAAAAGCACAAAGGCTCTTTACATTTCTTTTAAGGCCAATCAAGATGAAATGAATTTTCAAAAAAATTCTTTAAAATACTCTAAATGGGGAAAAAATGTACAAACCAAAACAGAAAAATCCACCAATGTCATTGTTTATATTTGCTCGGGAAATACTTATTTATATTTACTATGTTGAAGCTTGCCATGTTGGTCATGCATGTGGTCCTGCCACTTTTTCCAACTTTGGATCAATTTTTGGATCAAGAACCTGATGAGCTAATTAAAGATCTTCTCCTATCCTATGCATACTACACAGTTGTTGTTGTTGTTGTTGTTTGATCTAGGGATGCTCCATTGCTTTTAGCAGCATAGCATATCAAATGCTGAGCTACAGTATTACTCCTGTGCTATTTCTTCAATAGGAGCCACAACATCTACGCAAGCAAGGTTGCACAGGTGACCTTTTGCCCATCAATTTCCAAAGGACCCCTTCATTCAGAATCCATTGGAAGAAACCCTTTCACATTTTTGTTCAATATGTCAAGAATATAGCACGGGTCTCCAAACTTGGCAGCAATAAGACTTGTGGACTTCAACTCCCAGAAATCCTCAGCCAGCGTGGCTGAGAATTCCTCAAACAGCATGGCTGGCTGAGGAATTCTGGGAGTTGAAGTCCACAAGTCTTATTGCTGCCAAGTTTGGAGACCCCTGTTCTATAGGAAGACAAAATGCAAAATAGTGGGAACTACTCCCTTCCCTTTTATTTAAATATTGGTCCTGGCAGTACCTTTGGCATGCCAGAAGCTGAAAGTGTAAGGAACCATAATTGCATGACTACATACCAGAAAAAGTTGACCTCTCCTAGATACAATTTGTCATGAGCTGTGGGAGGGGCACCATTCACTCCTTTGCCTGATAGCCCTAGTGATTTCCCATTCTGATCAGTAAAGTCACTCGGTTCTTTTCACTCAGCTTAATTTTTTCTAATTACAACGCAAGCAAGCACTGTACACCAAGAGGGGAAAAAATGTATTCTTTTTTTTGTGTGTGAGCCCATACCTAACTCACTATTGTCCAATACTTCACCCTATTTGGAACGGATGCCCTTTGAGCCATGACTAACTCAGTCCCAAGACCTGACTCTGTCTGAATAAAACACTACAGCTCTTCTCTACTTCTGTCATCCAGGTTTCTCACTGTCTACTCATAAGAGACCAATCATCGAAACTCAGAGTGGTTTCACTGATGAACACACTGGAAGTTGAATTGAACTGATTATAAAAAGCTGACGTCATAGACTGGCAAAAGCTCTTCTGAATAGCTTCTGTTTGAAGGGTTTTCATTTGGCAGATTACTGCACAATAATTTTCTTGCTGTTGCTGCTAACTCTACTTACTTTAAATCTCACTGTAGAGGTTTAAAACATCATCTCATAATTTGGAAATGCCCTTTCACTACTAATTACTCTGTTATAGGTTTGAAAAGCCTAATCTGTTCCTAGCTGTTTCTCCACTACATTGAGTGACAATCACATGAAGAAACAAATTATATTTGTTTGTTTTTTTCTTATAGCTACCGCCCATTTTTTGGACACAGGACTCAATCCAGAAGTAAAACAAAGGAAGTTCTAATTGTTCTATTCATTTCCAGGTCCTTTAATTCAATTCACATGTACACACTAAATCATACTTTTAGAATAAAAGCTAAATAAATTAGTGCAGCCTTACTCAACCTCTAGATGTATTGGATTTCAGTTCCCATAATTATTAATAACCTTTGAAAGTATTAAAGCCAAAACATTTGGAGAGAACCAGGCTGGAGAAAGCTGAATTAAGATTTAACTTCTATATTAATTATATGTGTTTATATTAATTTCTGTATTAATTATATGTTTCAAGTCAAGCTAACAGTAGTTGCCTTTGCCCAGTTTAGGATAGAGGTGCATAACCTAAGACACCAGAGATGATGATGATGATGATGATGATGGTGATGATGGTGAGGATGGTGAGGATGGTGAGGATGGTCTTCTTCTTCTTCTTCTTCTTCTTCTTCTTCTTCTTCTTCTTCTTCTTCTTCTTCTTCTTCTTCTTCTTCTTCTTCTTCTTCTTCTTCTTCTTCTTCTTCTTCTTCTTCTTCTTCTTCTTCTTCTTCTTCTTCTTCTTCTTCTTCTTCTTCTTCTTCGTAATTTAAACATACGGTGGGTTGAGGGTAACTGAGACCCAGACCGACAACAATCAACAAAGAAATTACAATAAAATCAATAAAAATAAAAATAAAAGATGGTAAGCACAATGAATTGAGGGGGCCTCACTCTCCCCCGCTAAAGGCTTGGGTGGAGATCTAAGTCTTCATGGCTCTTCTAAACAACAGTAGAGTGGGAGCTACTGTATCTGGATCTTGAGTGGAGGAACATGGTTTTTCCAGAGGGAGATGCTGCTACAGAGAAGGCACACTTTTGGGGTCCTGATAGATGACAGATGTGGCCTTTGCAAGTTCGTATTTAAGAGTATGCAAAAGTATCACAAATATTTAGGAATATACTGCTCCTTGAGTCTTCAGCTAAATAGGTACTTTGAAGTCATGTGGGCATACAGGGCGCACCTATTAGTGACTTCTTATAAAAGCTGCACCTGTTTTGGTTTCTCATAATAGCTACAGGGAAGTACACCTGTGAGTTAAAGAGTGGCTGGCAGGGGCAACAAGATGCTTCAGAGCAGTCAAGGTTGTGCGGTTGAGTGTTGAGTTAACACCAATTAACACTGGTGTTAATTTCACAAAGACATACACTTCTTCCCTCAAAATATGAGCCTGTCTGTGAAAAATATTATCCACCAACCTATTAATCCCTATTAGCACTATACATAGAGAAAAGCCTAATCCAACTTTCAATAGCATTGTTAGAAATAGTTATATTTTGTCAATATTTGAAAGGCATACAAGATACAATTGCATCTTTACAAAATATGGGTGGGTGTTTCATTATAATGCTGGTACCTGTTTTTCCCTTGAGGATTTAACTTGCAGTACATGACATCTTGGCTTCCTTTTAGTCCTGTGTAGCTGCCTAGGCTATGAGGTCATGGCTAACTCAACATGAACAATATACCTCAGCAGGAAATAGAGTTGATTTACTCTGGCTTAAGGCTAGTAATTTTTATTAATTAGACAACTATGTCATTCTCTGTTTCACTTAAAATGTTTTGTTTTGCGTTGCTTTGTTTTCTTTCCAAGGATCTCAAGATCAAATTTTTTCAGGTCATGTAAGCTATCTATCCAGAGTCGCCTCAAACTGTAAGATAGCAAAAGCACTTAGACTTATATACTGCTTCATAGTGCTTTACACTCCTCTCTAAGCAATTTACAGAGTCAGCATATTGCTGGCAAGAATCCCCATTTTACTGACCTCGGAAGGTTTAACCAACCATGAGTTGGTCAGAATTGAACTTCTGGTAGTCGTCAGAGTTAGCCTGCAATACTGTATTCTAACCATTGCGCCACCACGGATGGGTGGCATATAAGTTTAATACAATAAATAAATAAATAAATAAATAAACAAATAAATAAATAAATAAATAAATAAATGTAACATGCTGCTTCTATTTTATACAGCTTTTATAGCAATTGTGTCTGCACAGTTCTTTAAGTTTAATCATGGTCTTTGCAAACGCTGAGTGTTGAATCCAGTGAGTCTCTCCTAACCCTTTGCTTTCTTTAAAAATAACAAGCAAGACTAATCCAATCAAGTCATTGTCATGGTTGAGGAAAGGGTTCCTAGTATTTGGTCCAACATTACCTGTTGGCGAGGTCCTTTGAGATCCTTCAGTTGAAGATGCCTGAGATTGCAACTTGCAACTTTCTACATTGAACCACGATTCTTTTCCTACTCTGAAAGTCCCTATTACAGCATCATGAAGTTGATACCTGCAAAGGATTTGATAGGTAGTAGAGTCTGATAGAAATTGCCCTGAATTGAATGGCTTACATCTAGACCTACATCATCATAACAAATTGTCAGTGGGTAATTTGGGTGTAAAACTCATAAAAAGGAATTGTTTGGTTGCAAGTGTTTGACTATATTTTGATGTACTATACTGCAGTAAGACTGCCACACTGTACTTGCTGCCTAAGTTCAGGTTAAACCTTACACTTATCTGGGGGCATTTTAAGTGGTAATATTTGGAGTTCAAGGAAGAGAATTGGGGACAATCAAAAGGACAATTGAAAGAAACAGGAATGAATCAGCAGTAGCAAACATTCAGTATATTTGCATTTAAGCTCTCTAATATATCCTTTAAACATTTGCTCTTTATCCTGCACTACAATTCTCTTTTCCCCAACTTTATAGAATTCTTTCTTGGGACAGCCTTCCTCAGATCTAATGCCATCCAAATGTGCTCAACTATTATCTCCTCATTTGTGTTCAGCATAGCTAATAGATGGGGAAGTCACTGTGAGCATAAAGTACACAATGGACTGATATATATAGTACGTGAGTGGAAAGAAATTTCCTTTGGGCCTCGTTAAAAATGACAAGATGATAATTTGAAGGTTTCTTGGCACTTGCACATGAACCTTTCAGAGCCTCGAGTTGTGTATCTCTGGCCTATAAAATATAGTCAAGGATGTGTGAAAATATTACTTTACACTGTTCAGCTCTTGTCGCCTTTGCCATTTCAGTTCCACACTTCAGACTTTTCTTTCAATAATCCATTCCCACCATGCTATCATGGCTTCTGCGTAGCTCCATGTTTCAGTGTTTCAGTTTAACCTTTCCTAGTCGAGGTGTCTGCGGGGTATGGTCCAAATCTCAAGATGGTGGTACAATCAAAGTTCCTTCTCCTTTTTTATGTGCATCATGTGTGCTTTGAAGTTTTGATCACACCATTGAGGCCACCACCTTGACTTTTTTTTTAACAACACCGCAGACACTCCTGTTTCCTAATCCGAGTAGTTTCAAGATCCAGCTGTGTAGATGGGCATGGACATAGTTTTGCTCTTGCTGAGATGGGAATGAAAAAAGGTTCCGTCTCCCACTGAGTTCAGAGTCATATTTTGACTACTCCATTGCTGTCCAATCGTTCTGTCACTTCTGACTTTTTGTGACCCAGCTAATATCATTGTGTCACTAATCGCTTTTTCTCAAATTGTGTATTTTGTAATCGGTAAAATGGGTCTTTCCATCTAGGACTGTTTATTAGCTTAATACTATAATGCTATAATAGATATCCTTTCCTCATTAATCCATTAATTTTTTTTTATTGAAAATTTTATAAAATTTTACAATATAAATCCCCCCCTCCCCCAAACCCAACCCTCCATCCCTCCCCCCTCACTTCCCAGAGCCAATCACAGGGTTAACAATAAAATAATCAATTAGATTGATTGTAATTAGTTGATAATTAGATTGTTTAGATATTGAAGGAAATTGAGAGAAAATTTTGTTTATATGTTAATAATTTATGGTATTATTATTGTATTAAAATTTATAATTTTTATTTTGATTTATTGTAATATTGAAAATTACAAAAATAATACTCTAAAATTCATTCAAAAACCAAATGATATTTTTTGGTTCCATATTTGATTAATCCATTAATTTAAGGGTTTCCTGTATCAGTACATTGTAATAGCAGTATATTGGTACCATTATATAACATCATGTTGTACATATAATACTTTTAGTGCTATGTTAATATGTAACTTTGTTACGCATTGTTGTGGAAGTAATAGCAGTCACATATGAGCAAGGAAGTACATGAGTTCTCCCCACAGCGGCAATAAATAATCTGTCTTTAATTTCTTAAGAGAGCCACTGTGGTATAGTGAGCTAGGAGCGGAGGGACTCACGCTCAGCCACAAAAATTCACTGACTTTGAGCCAGTCACTCTCTCTCAGCCCAACCTGCCTCACAGAGAACAAAAAGGAGGAAGAAACACCGTGTACATTGCTTTGAGCTTTTTACAAAAGGTGGGATAAAAATCTAAGAAAGTAAAAAAAAAATAAAAAAAGCATATTCTGATAGCTTTCCCCTTCTGCAGCAGGTAGAAAGAAATACCAGAGTGAAGACTTCGCAGACAATCCATGTGAACTGGATGAAGGGATGGCATTAGATGAAAAAGGACCAAAATGCATGAGAAGAGTACCCCGAGGAGACCAAACAGGCCTTGTTGGAAATTATACAAGAGCTTTGCTGGTTAGATCAATGGTTCTCAACCTTTTTAATGCCGCGACCCCAACCGGTCGTAAGTCAAGGACTAAACCGGTCGTAAGTCGAGGACTACCCAACCGGTCGTAGGTCGAGGACTTTCCCTGCCTGGGAGCGCCGAGTATGCGTGGTTCTGCCCCCTGCACCGGCCGAGGCGTAGCTGGCAAGCGGCAGAGACGGAGCAGGCCGACCACCAGCTGGCCCAGCCCAAGGGAGGTAAGGCACCTGCCAGAAAAGGGAAAAAAAATGGCGGACAAAAAAAATGATGGACAGCCTTGCTTGGCAACCCCCATGAAATGGTCGATCGACCCCAAATGGGGTCCCGACCCACAGGTTGAGAACCACTGGGTTAGAAGGTCACAAAAGGTGATCACATGACACCCCCACCCCCACCCCCCGGGACACTGCAACCATCCTAAATATGAACCAGTGGCCAAGCATCTGAATTTTGATCCCATGACCATGGGGAGGCTGCAACGGTCATAAGTGTGAAAAATGGTCGTAAGTCACTTTTTTCCCCAATGCTGTTGTAACTTTGAACGGTCACAAAACAAATGGTTGTAAGTCGAGGACTACCTGCACAGAAGCCTTTAATCGTGTGATTGTCATCCTATCTTATTTGATGTCAGTTATTTCAAAAGTAGCACATAAGAGTCCCTAATGTTAGGCATTTCTTGGAAGTTTAGCCAATGAGTTGCATTTAATGAAGGCTTGTCAACAGTAGGAGACAACATTGAGTGGGGGGGGGGTTGAACGGTGGGGGTTGGAAGGTGAAACACCGTCTTGGGTTCATCCCACTCACAGCAAATGTGACTTTGGCTGTGTTTTCCTTCTCTCCTTTCAAGTAGTGTATTCCTGCTTTTGTTAGGTTCAAGCACTGCAGTTTGGTTTGTCTCTTGTGCTTTATTTTCTCCTAGGCCAGTCCTTGCACTGTGATTGGCATTTTTTACTGATGGGGATCCTCCCCTCACAAAGAAAGGGCCCATTGGTAGCCTTACTGAAAATAAACAGACCAGGAGAAACCTAGAAAGCTTGAGGGCGGGGGGGAAATAGTAATTTGAAAAAAATACAGTAAAATAAAACTGGCTTCAATATTCATCTTAATGACATACATAGGAGGGTGGCGCAGTGGTTAAAGTGCAGTATTGCAGGCAAACTCTGCCCACTGTCAGGAGTTCGATCTTGACAGGCTCGAGGTTGACTGGGTCTTCCATCCTTCCGAGGTTGGTAAAATGAGGAGCCAGATTGTTGGGGGAAATATGCTGACATAGTACTGTAAAGCACTATGAAGAAGTATATAACTGCTATTGCTATTGTTAAATCTTATAGATTTTAATGGCACTTCGAAATGTTTACCTTTCAAGATTGCAGACACAGATGGCTGTTCAGAATGTGACAGCTCATCTATCAGAAACTGTACTTTCCCAGAATCAGAAAAGCAATTATCTTTTTTTTTTAATTTAAAAAAAGTGTATTTTCATACTGCAAACATTCTTCCATAACTATTCTGTCGTTCCTCGTTATAATAAAAACATTCTGCCCCTGGTGAGTTTGTCAGGTTGCTCTAATCTTATCTTGCAGCAATCATAAGAAATTACGACAAACATTTTTCTGACATATTTTCTAGAATTCAAGAGTCCAAAAATGGTGCAACGGCTTGATATAAAGAATGCACTCCTTAGGAAAAAAAATTCAATTTACGCCCTTCAATCTCAGAGACAAACCAGTGATGATCAAAGGATAAGACCACCCAAAATAGTAAAAACGAATATGCAAGCATGAGTTATCCAGAATTCTTTATCAGTATGAAGTCCAAAAAGCAGTTAATTAAACAGCAGCAGTTGCTGCTGCAAAGAGTTTACAGAGGCTTTGTCTAGGTACATTAGGCTGACTCTTTACCAGTTTTGATTGTTTGCACAGTTGCAATATATATAGTCAACACAACTCATTCTTTCTGTGTTATTTCAAAGGAACTATGGTATTCTGTCCAGATCACTGTGTGTATCATGACAGGTTATAAGGATTTATTTGTCCTTACAGATAGTCCTCGACAATTCATCCCAAAATTTCCGTTGCTAAGCAAGACAGTTTTTAAGTGAGTTTTGCCTCGTTTTACATTCTTTCTTGCCACAGTTGTTATAAGTGAATCACTGCAGTTCTTGTATTGATAATATGGTTGTTAAATGAATCTGGCTTTCCCATTAACTTTGCTTGTCAGAAGGTTACAAAAGGTGATCACGTGGCCCTGGGACACTGCAACTGTCAAAAAATATATGCCAGCGATTTAATGTCCAGATTTTGATCACATGACCGTGGGGAGGTCGTAAGTGTAAAAAACAGTCACAAGTCACTTTTTTCACTGCTGTGGTAACTTCAAACGGTCACTAAGCGAATGGCTGTAAGTCAACGACTATCTGTGTATGTGTTTGTTTCGCTATCAGCCACTCTTCTCTCCCCTATGTACCTCCCATCATAGAGGTAGTTATGTCTGTGCACACAGCTCTGCATTTTTAGAAAATAATTTTGTCATTCCAGCAGAACAAAACACTAACCTATTGCTAATTATATAAACACAGTCAGTAGCAGTGCCCAATACCAGTACCCAATTTGATGATGCAGTGGAATTGATTTCCCTCCATTTTGTCCTTTAGATCAGGGCTCCCCAACCCCCAGTCCGTGGACCGGTACCGGTCTGTGGCATGCCAGCAACTGGTCTGCACAAACAAGCAAAGCTCCATCCGCAAGATGCAGGCAGCACACAAAACTACGCACTCTCAGGTCCTCGGAAAAACCTTTCTCCCACGGAATCGGTCCCTGGTACCCAAAAGGTTGTGGACCTCTGCTCTAGATGCCCTCAACATCTGTTCCAAAGGGTTGAAAGATTGTCCAGAAGAGATCCTGAAGACTCACAGCTACAATGGGAAGGAAGAATCGGTGCCTTATAACTTCTTCCCCTACTTCTCTGCTGACAAAAAAAAAAGGGGGGGGGAAGAGAAACATTTCTTTGAACATGAAAAGCGAACCGAGAACTAGAAGTGAGAATAATAAACTAGCTTCCAGAGGAAGTGTTTTGAAATTTTGGAATGCCAATATTTTTTTAAAAAAACCATCAAAACATGTGCATAACTGGGTGAAATACTTACACATGTGTTTAGAGTAACTTTAAGAGAGAAAACTGGGGAAGAATCAGCAAGTATCACTTTCGATATCAAAATAATATATAAACAACTTAAGGAATTAAATCCTACAAGTACTCAAATTATTTCTAATAAACATATTTTTCTCCTTGATAGGGTGGAAAGATAGATGGAAAGAAAGAAGATAGAGGTGACCCTCCACTTACAATAGTTCATTTAGTGACCGTTCAAAGTTACAACAGCACTGAAAAAAGTGACTTATGTCCATTGCAGCATCCTCATGGTCACATGATTTACACGCTTGATAACTGACTCATATTTATGACGGTAGCAAAGTCCAGGGGTCACGTGATCCCCTTTTGCAACCTTTTGACAAGCAAAGTCAATGGGGAAACCAGTTTCACTTAACAATGGTATTACTAATTTAACAGCTGCAGTGGTTCACTTAACAACTGTGGCAAGAAAAGTCGTAAAATGGGCCCAAACTCATTTAATGAATTTCTCACTTAGCAACATAAATTTTTGGGGGGGTCAATTGTGGTCATAAGTTGAGGACTACCTGTATCGTGCAGGTCATAAAAGATGACAAATGTCATATTCTTTGAAACCGCTGAAATAAACCTTGCACAATGCACATTACTTTTCAGAGAGAATAGTGATGTTGCCTGCAGAAAGACAGCGGCTAAATATTGGGGTTTTATCAGTGTCCAAGTGCTTTTAAGTGTACATGGGATCACAGCCTCAATGTATTTTAAATCTATTTCATTTTTTTTATCTGGGAATCATGGTATCTTTGTTATAGTACACTAGACATTAATAACTGTAAGATTTGATCTAGAGCACAAGGACTTCAGGCTAGCAAAGTCCACAAACGAACATAATAACACTATCAGATAAAGATATTTCAATGTCATAAATGTGTGCACAGCTGGAGCTATATTCTGTCTCAGGAGCAAGGCCTGGAACTGGGACTGTTGTTATTCGGTGCAGAACAACTTAAAGACAGTAATTGATGGAAAACACTTTCTCTTTTAACTATAACCAGTCCATCTTGGAACAAGGACATTTTTTTTTAATTGTAGACAAACCATAACTGCATGCCAAAAAAACAAAGAAAAACAGCATCTTAAGAACATCTTACGGCAGTAGTTCTTCAACTGGGAGTAATAACCCTCAAGGGAATCATTTGGGCCTATCTTATGGGTAGTGGGACAATTTATAATTGCTTATTTGTGAGTCAAAGTTCCAGGTTGGGACTGCTGCTGTTTGGACACTTGTGTAAAACAATAGAGTCTGCATAATCATTTAATTCCAGACTGGGAAAAGGGCGAATTGGGTCAAACAGTTGTAGAACCAATGCCTTATATGACAGTAAATTTAGGAGATGTCCATTTTGCTAAAGGAAATGTTTCGCAACTTAAAGTGGATATAGGGTCTCTTTTTTTCTTTTTTTTGCCTTTCCTCATTTGTGTTGTGTTCTGTTCCTGCTTTTGGTTTTATTATGCTAATAAATTTGATGATTTGACAGCAGTGCAAAGTAATTCTGGACTGGAAATCCAAATCAGATAAAACTATGCTTAAATTCTTGAAACTGCCCCCGCCCCACAACCCCATTTCAAATTTCGTGATTTGGCAAGTCTATTAAAAGCATTTCAGATCACGTTCGGAGGTTTTAAGAGATGTTGCTAACTTTCCTCTTGAGTTACTGACAATCCACGAATTCTTTATTGGAGCTGATCCTAATCGCAATTCACACATGCATGGAAATCATTTCATTGACACACGTTTTCATTGGCTTTTGAAAAAGACATGGTTGGAGGTTACATGAAAATGGGCCTTTTACCACTCCTTGAGTTGGCAGAAAATAAAACTGGCCTGAAACTGGTCCCTATTGTCAATCCCTATCCTGCCTCTATTTCCAGTCACTGCAGTCACCTTGTCTCCCTGCAAGGTAATGGGCCACAAAGCCTAGCAGATTTTATATACATACTTAGTAGGCTGTTCTCCTGGCTTGTGGAGATCAATCCTGGTTAAATTGGACTGATGCATTTAATCAAGGGGACAAAGAACAGGGTGATATGAATGATCTAATTTTCAAAGGGATCTTTGAACTGTCTATAGCAGGGGTAGGCAACCTTGGCTCTTTTATGACTCGTGGACTTCAACTCCCAGAATTCCTGAGTTGGCTCAGGAATTCTTGGAGCTGAAGTCCACGAGTCATAAAAGAGCCAAGGTTGCCTATCCCTTGTCTATAGTTTCATTTTCTACAGCATTCTCCATTTTCAGTGAAATTGAAACTCCCTCAATTCACAGTTAAATTTATTGGTGGAGGGGGGAATAGAAGATGGGAAGAAGAGACCATGAGTTCAAATCTCGCCTTAGCCATAAAAGCCAGCTGGGTGATCTTGGGCCAGTCACTCTCTCTCAGCCCAACTCACCTCACAGGGTTGTTGTTGTGGGGAAAACAGGAGGAGGAAGGTGTGTTGGATATGCTCGCCACTTTGAATTATTTGTAAAAATAATAAAGGCGGAACACACACAGACACAAACGTACATCTAAGGGGCTACCACAAAGAAGAGGGAGTCAACCTATTCTCCAAAGCAACTGAAGGCAGGACAAGAAGTAATGGATGGAAACTAATCAAGGAGAGAGAACAACCTACAACCAAGGAGAAATTTCCTGACAGCTAGAACAATTAATCAGTGGAACAATTTGCCTCCAGAAGTTGTAGGTGCCCCAATACTGGAGGTTTTTAAGAAGAGATTAAACAACCATTTGCCTGAAATGGTATAGGGTTTCCTGCTTGAGCAGGGGGTTGGACTAGAAGACCTCCAAGGTCCCTTCCAACTCTGTTATTCTATTATTCTGTTTCATATATATATACAGTATATATACTGTATAGTATAAGGGCATGCACATACAGTATATTTTATAGAAAAAAATCAAGTTTAGATATAAATCCAAGTCCAATTCAGATATATGGTATATCTGAAGCACTCTTCATGCAATGAAAGAAAATAAAACTTTGTGTAGTATCTTTCTAGTGACAGATGAGCACTCTATGTCTTATCTGGCTCACTATGTTTGCATATCTACCTACAGAAGCATGGAAAAAAGATCTTAGTAGCAGTACGTGGAAGAGCAGAATCACAAATCTGTGCAATATCTGGAGCCAGCAATGAAAAAAAAATCTTCTCCGACATGCAGTTATTCACTAAGTCAAGTTATGCATTTGAAAGAACTTCACTTTAGCACGGTCAGAGGCTGCCAAAAGAGAGTGTTTTTATAAGCACCTTTCACCAACTGCTTGCATTTTAACCTAGAATTACAACACAGGGACATCTCGGTGTTGCCAAACAAACTTCTGCCCCATGTTTAACTCTTGTCATTTCACTTTCAAGAAACTATTCCTGGTATGCTGGGGAATGTGGTTAATGTTACCTTTGATTAAGTTGTTCAGCCAGTTATATTAAGCCCATTCTTCTACTTTTCAGCGGCCAAGGAGGGTGTGCTTTTAATATTTCTAAAGAAAAGGAAACACTGACATGTATAACTTCTCATTCTTCTGCTCGAAAAACTACACGTTCTGAAACCTAACGTTGTACAAACTCGGTGCCAGAAAATCTTGAACCACGATGAGATATTCTCAGCAAAAGAGATTCGTCTTTTCGGAGGAGTTGCAGCTGATTGTTGGAACAGATATTTTGCACACTGAGTCCATGTTCAATCCTTGGCATTTTCAGATAGGCGTGGAAAAAAAATCCTGCTTGAACCCTAATACTGTAGCACTGAGTCAGGAAATTACAATGCACTTTACGAGACTAAATGATAAATCATTGTATGCCCAAGCCCATTTTTCCTGCTTTGCCTGGACAAACTGACTTATCGAAGTGAAGCAGGAAAGAAAGTTCAGAGCCCGTTGGAGAGGGATCAGACTTTGCATGCATAGGCAGACCCATGAAGCTTTCAGGAAAGCTGGCTTATTCAGGCAGAATCTGGAAAATGTGCATTTGTAATTCATGTCACATTGTACTGAAAATACTGGGATTTCATCATCTAACAAAAACAATTAACTTCTATTGTTTCATTTTTAATAGAATTTGATAAGAACGGTGGCTTATGGGTGAAAATTTCTCCCAATGTCCTACAGTGTATTCACAGGACGATTTAGTTCAACAAGATTTGGGGCACAAATCAACCTATTTATAAGCAGAATGTAGCTGGTGACTTTAGGTCAGTAGTGGCGAACCTATGGCACGGGTACCAGAGGCAGCACTCAAAGCCCTCTCTGTGGGCACGCGCACCGTCGCCCCAGTCCTAGGCCTTCAGCTGAGTTTTATAAAACCTTTTCGCTTTAGGCCTCTGCCGCCGTGTGCAAAAAAAAAAAGTTTCAATCAGTCAATTTCAACTTCTCATGGGGGAAAAAAAAGATCTTGCTGTCAACACAAAGTTGGAATTGATTGATTGAACTTTTTAGTCCCACCCAGTCTGCCGTTACCACCACAGCCACGCCCAGCCAATGGGCCACACCCACTCAATTGGCCACACCCAGCCAATGGGCCACACCCACCCGGCACTCTACGATGCATAAGTGGGTTTTGGGTTGCAGTTTGGGCACTCGGTCTCTAAAAGGTTCGCCATCACTGCTTTAGGTTGATGTTTCTTAACTAGGAAAACCTTTAAAATTGTTTTGATTATCTAACTGTGTACCATATCATCAATATGAACCCCAGGGGGGAGGGGATGAATAAGAAAGATAATAATCTCTATGCTCAATATCAAGCAATTTCTCTTTGTCTTCAATTCTTTGATAATGGCACTCACTTTACTTTTTATCATCACCAGTTTTTCCTTCTGTTCAGCCATATCCAATTTGCTAATCTTTTTATTTATACTGGGGGAGGGAAATAAAAGATACAAAAAGAAATTGTAAAAAAAGGGAAAGGGGAAAAATGAAGCGAATAAGGCTAGAATTTTATAATTACAGCTAAAAGTACTGAATATCACTAACAGATACACTTCTATAAATATCCCAAATTTTGTTACTTGCCAGGCTGGAAGGCACCAATCAACAGGGAAACTAAAACTATGCATCAAATATAGCATTGGTGTGATTGGCAGATGGTTTAACAGATGAGTGGAGTCGTGTGTTTAGATGTATCTCATAATTTCCCTTGCACTTTGTTCCACTTGCCCAAAGTGGAAGCCAGTTCTGATAGCACCTGCTTTTAGTCTGCCATCTATGGAGTAGAGAGTTGGTCTCTGACAGAAGGCCACCTGAAGAGACTAGAAGCATTTGAAATGTGGATTTACAGGCGGCCGTTACGTATAAGCTGGGTTGACAAGATCAAAATGAGGAGGTGATAAGCCGCCTGGGAAAGCCAAGGGAAATCATCAAAACAATTAAAAAATGAAAATTAGAATATTTCGGATATGTGATGCGACACCCAGAAAAATACGGCATACTCCATTTAATCCTCCAGGGAAAGATTGAAGGCAAACGAGGTCCAGGCAGAAGAAGAACATTGTGGCTTCAAAATCTAAGGGATGGGTTTGGACAAAACTCAGCAGCACTTTTTCATGCGGCTGCTGATAAAAACAGGATCGCCAACATGATCGCCAACGTCTGATAATGGATATGGCACAAGAAGAAGAAGAAGATCTTTAAAAATAACTTCATGACCTCCTTCTATGATATCTGCGACTTCCCAGGATCAGGAACCATTGCTGGAGAGAATGTAAAATATCTTTCCCCCCAACTTGATGCTCTCCCACAATGCTGAGATTACAACCCCATAATTCCCATCCAGTATAGGAGTAATTATATTGGTTCTTTCTAATTTTCTGGGGTGAACCTTAGTCCGATGTTGTACATGAGGCACCCTGAACATCTGTCAGCAGTATATAAATATCGTTGCTATTTAAAAAGCAGCAGCTTCTGCAATAAATGAGTTAAACAAATTTTTTTATCCTTGCCTGCTGCTGCTGCTGCTGCTGCTGTGGCTTCTCAAAATAGACTGTTTGACAGATGGTGAAAATGCCACTCAGAGTTAGCAAAAAGACGTGCCTGGCAGGGCACCTGTCCAGGAGGACATCAGCAAGGTGAGGCTCTGCAGGTAAACAGGAGTGTCACTGTTTGTGTTGCACATCCCACAATGTGTTATTTTATTGGCTTTCCTAGGGCAGCTCCAGGCAAGCAAATTCAAGACAAGCTCAGAAAGGAGGAGAAGACTTTTGATCTTTGCAGGCAGGGGACTCAGCCTGTCAGAATGTGACCTCTGGACCCATTAGCTGCCCTTAGCTATTTTGTTAACCTTGGATATTTGGGGCACTGTTGAAATATGGAAATATGACAGTTCTCCATTTCCTGTTCTTTAATGCCTGATAACCACTCTTCATTATTTCTGACCAAAACAGCTGGAATACGGCATCATTTCATTTTGTTCCTTTCACTTAACTAACAAAAACAACATTCAACTGTTACATTCAACCTTTGATAACTTTTTGGGTAACTTACAAGGATCCAACCATACAGGGGGTTTTTTTTAGCACGGTACAAAACAAGATTTTACTTTTTAAAAGTAAATTAATATAGTCTAATAAATGGATTTATTCTGAAACCTACCATTTGATAAAAACAATACACTGCAACATTCACAAGCCCAAAAATTGATCAAAAGCAACACACTCTCTGACTACAACAAATACACAGTTGTATTGAGAGAACAGCAAACAATATCTAATTCAACAGTAGCTAATTTAATCCCCTTAATTTTGAGGGGAAGGGGATGGATCCAAATGGACTGTGTCTTGTTTTGATGCATTTTGAGCAGGTTGGGTTGAATTATGGCTGTGTCCCAGCCCATCTCTAGATCACAATCTTTTAAAATCTCCAATTTAAAAACAAAAAATGTTTGTCATGGTTTGTTGAACCACCATCAAAAGCATGGTTGACACATAATGTAACCCATATAACACTGTCATGTTAAAAGCAGTAACAGACAAACCACATTATGGCTTAGTATGATGTGACAATTAAATTCATTTGAGAAAGTTTAGAAATAATTATCTACTATTAAAATTCACATATCGACCCCTGGCATTCTTTATTTGATTTAAAGACTTATTTCCCTAAATCATTTGAACCTCTTGTGAAGAAGTTGGTTTTATGAAAAATTGGCGCTAGCTATATATTATGGGGAATGGTAAGTTCCTTGGAATATGTTAAGTTGCTTTTCATTCC
Source organism: Protobothrops mucrosquamatus (assembly GCF_001527695.2). Taxonomy (NCBI): domain Eukaryota; kingdom Metazoa; phylum Chordata; class Lepidosauria; order Squamata; family Viperidae; genus Protobothrops; species Protobothrops mucrosquamatus. The sequence goes on from NW_015386408.1 coordinate 344,917, forward strand.
TTGTCAGAGAGGAATCCAAGTTGGTTTTAAACACTTTCTCATAAATGAAAACACACGGAAGCTTCAAAATTAAAACCCCTAAGAAAAAGAAAAAAAAGTGACTTTTTATCCTTATCTCCAATAAGCAAGCCAACAATCTGGTTTTTATATGCTTGTTTAGACTTTAGTTAACCAAAAGGTCTTTTAAAGACACCTTTTCAAGGCTTCAAATTACAAGAAATGTCATTGGGAATAGAATTCTATTAAGTAGAAAAGGTTATGAACAATTTTGTGAAAGCTTTTCTCTTTGTCATCTGATTTCTTATTATCTGTAAGTTCACAAATGCTTTCAATTTTAAGCTTCTGCTAACTTTATATTTATGTTCATATAGGAACTGACTACTGTGTGATGCAGCTAATGGGAAAATGTCACTCCTACTTTGATGGAAATTGATTCCTTGCAGATATTCTGGAAGATCATTTGTCTAAACTGGCTTATCACCTAGCAGCCCACAACTAAATGCAACCGCAAAGGATACTGGGTTTATAACAGATTAAAAGAAAAAAAATCTTTTGTTTCTTTTAGTTTTAAAAATGTGGCAGCTACTATTGTTATGTCACTGGCCCACCTTCTCTGGCCCCAGCTATTATGACATTTTATTTACCCTGATTAAAAAGTGATACCCTCCCAAGTTGCTCATTCCAATGGTAAAGAAACATTATTCATTTTAAAGTACAGGCATTTTATGTGCACGTAAAATAAAAATATTTAACTGAAGGCCTATTTTCTTCTATGCAAGAAGGGCATTTAATCCTTCCATTTCCTCTGGCGACCATGTTCTTTAATACTATTTTTTTTTTGAAGAGTGCCTGTCCCCTGGTTTTTGATAACTTGTTGTTGAAGAGGTAATGGCTGTTACATTTTTATTATAACTGGTTTAAATATATAAGGGGGGGAGGAGGAGGAGGAGGAGGAGGAGAAGGA
>NW_015386408.1:345980-359239 GCF_001527695.2 Protobothrops mucrosquamatus
AAGAAGAAGAAGAAGAAGAAGAAGAAGAAGAAGAAGAAGAAGAAGAAGAAGAAGAAGAAGAAGAAGAAGAAGAAGAAGAAGAAGAAGAAGAAGAAGAAGAAGAAGAAGAAGAAGAAGAAGAAGAAGAAGAAGAAGAAGAAGAAGAAGAAGAAGAAGAAGAAGAAGAAGAAGAAGAAGAAGAAACAAATGAACTCACTTTGACTCAAGGCCATGGAGAAAATCTAAGTTGTCAGATCTCTTTTAAACACAGTCAGGGTAGGGGCCAAACACATCTCACAGGAGATGGTTGTACTAAAGGGCAAATGCTCAAAAGAGAAGACATCCTTCCTAGGTCCCATCAGGTGACATTGCTTAATGGGTGGACCTGGAACATGTCAACCCTGCCCCATACATGCCAAACAAAAACCACAGAAGAGAGATGGCCTTTAGATAATCAAGTCTTATGCTATCATAGGTTATCGGAAGGAGAGAAAAAAACTATGTAAAAACAAAGAAGTTAAAAGAACTCTAGATATTTTATAAGCACCTTCCATCTAATAATAACATTTAAGATGACCTAGATGCTCTGTCTACATGGTAGAAAAAGTATCTTCGCGAGAAATATCAACTTTTACTTACAGGAGAGCAGGACATTCAGTAGTAAGATACAGTACCTATCTATCCAGACTCGCTATATTGGTTATACCTTGGTTAACTTTTGATGCCCCAAAAGAAGCACATTGTGTAACTCTGTCAAAAGATGCTTCCCCAAAGAAATAATTATTTCATTTGTAGAGTCTGATGAGATGAAAGATCATTCTTACCATCTAGCAAAATATTAAAAGGCTATTTCAGACATGTGATGTATGAGGATGAAAAATGTCGCTCTTTTTCAAGTGTCTTGAAAAGCAGGTGTAAGTCTCACAAAAGCAAGCAATGGATGGGTGGTGGTTTAGTACAGAGGACCACTGTGGAAACCTTTTGACATGAAGACGGACCAACACCAAGAAAAATACTGATAACTGACTGTGAAGGATGCTGTAGTCTGGTGCCCAATCCTGTCTGTAGGAAAGGTAGGACTTGGGGCCTTGAAACTACTATAGGCGACTCTGCTTTTTCTAGCTGAGGACACTTTCCAAATATTACACAAGGCATGGTAATAAATATTAACTCTAGTCTAGAACATTAGTCATATATTCAATAATTAGCTAACAGCAGAGTCTTCACAGATTTCAGATACTTGGATGAGCTGCTTTTATATAGAAAACAATCATATACTGTATATGCAGAAATATGCATACTGGAAAAAAATAAAACACAGACAAACAAAATCAAAAGAACAGAAATGTCAGTTCTGGGCTTTAAATAATAATAATAATAATAGTAAAGTTGGAAGGGACCTTAAAGGTCATCTAGTCCAACCCCCTGCTCAGGCAGGAAACCCTATACCATTTCGGACAAATGGCTGTCCAGTCTCTTCTTAAAAACTTCCAGTGTTGGAGCATTCACCGCTTCTGGAGGCAGGTTGTTCCACTGGTTAATTGTTCTGACTGTCAGGAAGTTTCTCCTTAGTTCTAGGTTGCTTCTCTCCTTGATTAGTTTCTAGGCCTTTTCCTGAGTCAGTGAACTTTTGGACATTCTTTTCCTGACCTCGAAAGTTGGCAATACAGATGATCCTCGACTTACAACAATTCACTTAGTGACTGCTCAAAAGTACAAATAGTACTGAAAAAAGTGATTTATGACCGTTTTCCACACTTATGACCGTTGCAGCACCCCCAAGGCCACATGATCAAAATTCAGACGCTTGGCAACTGACTCATACCTATGATGGTTGCAGTGTCCCGGGGTCACGGGGTCACCTTTTGCAACCTTCTTCTAAGCAAAGTCAACGGGGAAACCAGATTCACTTAACAACTATGTTATTCACTTAACGGCTGCAGTGATTCAGTTAACATCTGTGGCAAGAAAGGTCGCAAAATAGGGCAAATTGTACTTGTTTCCTATTTGCCTGATGCTGCTGTCCAGCCTGAAAATCCCTGGTTTCTGCTTTGACAGCTTCGGCCCTTGCATCAAGTCAACTTGCAGATGCAACTCATGAGGCCTCTGCATAAAGTTATTATGACAGCTGATTCTCACATTGACAAGAAGTCTTGGGGCTGTTTCCAAACCAAGCAACAGGTGCTGACTGCTCTGCTTTCATTCGCACACCAACAACCCACAACAAGCGCCCTCCAATTTCTGCTGAAAAGGACACAGAAAGCAACAGGAATCCTGCTGCCTTAATGTGTCTGTGTGTAGGAGTTTCATTTGAAAGTATAAAACTCACCTGAATTCTTAACCCTCTTTAATATTACTAGTACTAATGTGACTAATTACCTGGGACAGTTGGGAGCTACCAGAGACTGTTTTGGAAATGTTATGGGAATCAAAAAGAAGATGAACAGGCCCCTTTCCTCCTTATTCTACAATAAGGATACGTTCAGCTCCACCCTGTCTTCCTTGGGAAGTATCACACAAAGACTTTACATTGCACTGACTGCTTTTACTAGCAGTTCCATCAAGGATGCCTTGAAAACCATTGTGAGTTGGTTGAACTAACTTGAGTCCTTCTTCATTTCCCTATGTGTAGGTCCTTGAAGCTGAGTCAGTCAAACATTTGTGGGTTCCCCAGCCTCATTCAGCCAAGAGGCAAATTATATGTGCTTTAGTTCAGTGGCACCCAACCTTTTTGGCTCCAGGGACCGGTTCTGTGGAGAGAGGTTTTTCCGTGGACCAGAGGAGGCGTGGTTTCGTGTGCTGCCTCCATTTTGCGGATGTGGCTTTGCTTGTTTGTGCAGATCAGTTGTTGGCATGCTGTGGACCGGTGACGGTCCACGGATCAGGGGATGAGGACCCCTGCTTTAGTTCAGAGTAGGAGTCTTGTTGCCTTCTTCATGAGCAAACACAATCTGTTTTCTTCTTCATAGTTTACAGGTAGTCCTTAACTTACAATCATTCCTTTAGCAACCATTCAAAACTACAATGGTCACGTGATCAAAATTTGAGTGCTTGGCAACTGGCACATACTTACAATGGTAGTAGCTTCCAAGGTTGATCATCATTTGCGACCTTCCAACAAGCAAAGTCAATTGGGGAAGCTGGATTCGCTTAATGACCATATGAGACACTTAACATATAACTTCACACTTAACTGTGCCGAAAAAAAGGCCACAACATTGGGTGTGACTTTCTTAACTACCTTGCTTAGCAATGAAAATTCTTGTCCCAATTATGTTTGTAAGTCAACTGTAACTACTTGTACAAGGGGTTGTAATTTCAAGAGGCTGTTTAGGTTGCCAGTATTGTAGATATAGATCACTTAGAAATAAATTATGCATGAACACCTATTTGCGTTGATATTTTGAGCAATCATTAACCCGAGTGATATGTATTTGTTTTATGAGGGTGTATATTAAAGCTAATTCCAAGTCTGTTATACCATTGTTTGATGTCTGATATACGGTACCCATTCTTGTCTGAAGTACTTACAAGGAACATTAGATAATGCAATTTTGATGATCCAAGTATGGAATAAAACATTTTGTTTCCTAAGACTCAGTTCAAATTAGGTACTTGCGAGAAGGATAGGATATGTGGTCCATATACAGTACGAGTATGAAATCTTGTAACAATGGAAAATGCTAAGTTAATGAAAGTGAAGAAGCAACATAAGAGTACAAAAATAATAATTCAATATACTATAAAATAAACTGAGTAGTTAAAAATATTTATTTCTAGTATATTTACCTTACCAGGCATAAAGAATTTTCCAATTTCATACAGAAATTTATAAAACATATAAACATGTAGACCAATATGGCCTGTTTCAATATACGTTCAACATAGTAAATATAATTGACAGTCACCTGAATATAAATATATAATGGTAAAGAACACATCATACAAAATATGATCCAGAAACATTATACAGGAAATTTATCATATAGATAAATCCATTGCTATTCAGGTTTGCTCAGGATAAGCCTTTGATCTTAGTTTTAAACTAGCCGTTGCCTTCAAATTTTATTTATAAAGAACAAAAGTAGACAGTCCAACCTCTTAGTACAACTTTGGTCATCCAATTCAAGTTTCACTCAATGGCACTAAATTTTTGGTGTTTTCATATATGTTGAACTTCATGTATTAACAATCCTTTATCACTCCGATTCTAATAACACTCTTTTAAAAACATGATCCACTGAAAAACAGTGAAATCTATATTCTCAAATGACATTGCATCTTTGGGATGGAGGCAATCTGTTTCATTCCCTTACCACCAGATTGTAGACAAATTTAATCTGCAATCGTGAAAGTCTGAAACTAAATTAACTAAACTATAGGCAATCGTGGTTAAAGGTAAGAGGTTGAAGCCAACACTCAACACTTACAAAATAGTTGCAATGTTAGTTTGACAAGAGTGCAATTCCGAGCATATGAGGTAGACCTGTAATTTAGAATATGTGCCTCCATCAAAATAGCACATTTATTTGGCCTTTAATCAGGGTCAGAACTAAGGCATCTTCCCTATCAAATCTTGATCTTTCCATTTTTGATCTTGCTTGGGTTATACTGTGGCTGAAACATGACAAATCAAAGGAGTTGATGCTTTAAATGTTACTCTCTTTTTGGAGCTGGGATCCAAACTTGTCCATTCTTCATTTGACAGTCTTTAAAGTTATTGGTTGAAAAAATGTTCTTTCACCCACTGGAACCAACTGAATTCCAATAAGATGCCAGTATTTATCTGCTTTGTCAACAGTCTGAATGGAATATTTATGTGGGCTCTCCTTTACTTTACAGAGTTAATATTTAGATCAACTTTCCTTGATCTTTTCCTGAAGTGGAATGTTAAGAAGCCAAAACAAAGTCTCAGCGAAGCTTTGTCAGAAAGTCTTGATGACTTGAGGATTAGAACTGGTGATCTTTCCACTACGATGTCATTTTCAGACTTTGCCAGATGTTTTGTTTTTCGTATGTTCGGTTATGCTTCAACTGCTTCGGTTTGTGCAGCTTGCTTACCAGCTTGGCAATATTGGAAGAAGCTTTGATACTGTTTCGAAGAGTATCCAACCTGCAAAAATAAAAGAGAACTCATCAATTTAAATGATCAAATATGTTGGCGTATGTATAGATAGAGATGTCAAATGTGTTGGTTGTCTTAGTCACATGAACATTTAATTAATTATCATTTTCTGGAAATACAATTTTTTTAATCTCTGTTACCCAGATTTACATATGAATATCTAAAGGTGTATTATTTTTTTCCCATACTACTTTTGGAGATGTTATGCAAGGCATATACTGTACATTTACATACTCTTGTAGCATGCAAATTTACCTCACTTTGGGAAGTAGTTCAGGAGGTAACTAATATTTGATAGATGATAGATTCAATGACAGCAACATGCATTGTTGGAAGACTTAAAGAACCAGGCTGGGGACAGATCATCTATTTATGGAATTACTAAGAGTTGACACCAATTTGATGGCACATATCAATCAATAAAAGGGATACTAAAAGGGATACTAAAAGCATCTACTTGCTAAACACCTTTATACTTGAGTTCTGTTAAAGCTGTAGCAGAAAGGAAGTATGAATGTTTTTTGTATTTGTTTACTTGTTTTTAACGGGCTGTAAGCCGCCCTGAGTCCGCAAGGAGAAGGGCGGGGTAGAAATCTAATAAAATCAAATCAAAATCAAATGAATGAAATCTCTCCCACCATATTCAACATGGCACATGGAACAAGAAGATCCCACATGCAAAATTAAAAAGAAGGCTCTGGGAAGAATGACAGTATCATCTATAAGAATAGGTAACCAAACTTCATTTTAATTGAATATCGGAAAGGGAAGGGGTTGGTTATTAACAAACATTCATTAAATTAAGACTATTTCCTTGGGTGATTTGCATAACAATATGAATTGTGCCATTTACATCTTTATGCAGATGACCTTAATCAGTGCAGAAAATTGGTCAGTTCCCTGCAGAGGCTGTCAGCTCAAGGTCTGGTAAATTGGTAACTTAACTAAAAACCCTGCAGATTGGGGAAAAGCCCTCTGCCAAGTAAGTCTAAAGAAAATTTCGCAACTCATAAATGTCCATTTCCAAAAACTGGAATCGGCTATATACACCAGTTAAGAAAATACAGAGTCCACTCAGCTTCCACTGGGGGGGGGGGGGGAAACCAATAACTTTTCCCTTGTCTGAGATTTTACCTATTCTGTTGTGGTATGAAGTACATTTATTGGAATCAATCATTTTCCAGAAGTGGAAAGGACAATTTTACCTCTTCATTTTCTTGCTTTCAGCCAGTTGATGAAATGTGCACTTCAGTCCAAGCCCTTTGCAATCTCTCCCTTTAAGCAGATGTTTCCATTTCTTCTCTGTAGTGGACTGAGACCTGTTCATATCAATAAAAAAAGATGCAGCTGTGAGAAACATTCATACTTCTTGCCCATATTGTAGCACATTTATTAAATCTTAATTTTATTCTTCCTCTATTTTATCTTTACAACATCCATTCATTCATTTAATTGTTCAGATTTAGATAGCCTATATGGTATAGGGGTTGTGAAGCAAGACTAGGACTCTACCAAGTTTGACTCTACCAAGGTCACAGAAGTTCAGTGAGTGACTCTGGTCCTTTCATCCTGCCCAACCTCTTCCATAAGGTTATTGAGGGATAAGTTTGGAGGAAGAAGTGTATATGTGCCAATTAGAGGGTCTGAGGAAAGGAAGGATATAAATCTAATAAATGAATACCCTGGTGTTCTCCAGGATCTCATATCACTATCTTTTCCCCTGTTTCCCCCAAATAATTCTACAGAGTAGAATAAATTGAGAGGGTAACTAGCTCAAAGCCAAAAAATAAGCTTCCATGGCTAAGGTGGTTCATATTTATCATCTTAATTGCATTGATTTAGTTCAGGGATCTCCAAACTTGGCAATGTTAAAACTTGTGGACTTCAACTCCCAGAATTCCTCAGTCAGTCAGATCCCTGATTTAGTTGGAAGAAAATATCCATGATCAGAGAGAAGCATCCCATGTCCTCCAAATGTTAAGAGCTGCACTCTGATAGACGTCTACCATTAGTCAGACTGATTGGGAACTATGACACTTGAAGTTCAAAAGAGGCCATCAATTGCCTGTCCTTGCTCAAAATCATCCATTGGGTATCATGTCTAAATAGAGACTAGGACCCCAATGCTAATTGAACATGCTCATCTTTAATGCCACCCTGTTTCTTTAGAGGCTTCAAAGTCTGTAACTTTTGGTCACTTAACTTAACTGAGCCATGGTGGCACAGTGGTTAGAATGCAGTATTGCAGGCTAATTCACCTCACTGTCAGGAGTTCGATCCTGACCAGCTCAAGGTTGACTCAGCCTTCCATCTTTTCGAGGTGGGTAAAATGAGGACCCAGATTGTTGGGGGCAATGTGCAGACATTTTATAAACCGCTTAGAGAGGACTGTAAAGTACTGTGAAGCGGTATATAAGTCTAAATGCTAAATGTTCAGGCTACGCTAGCTCAAATATTTAAAAATGAAGTAGATACAGTATACTGGAATCCAGTTTATAATCCATCCACTAAAGGCTAGAAGAAAGCAAAACAAAATTTACCTGTGCTCTGTTCCTGCCTGACAAAAGTTCATGCATTTCTTGTCCTTCAGGCTAGCACAGTGGCATCTACTGTCAGATGGCTGAAGTGTCTCAAGCGTTAAATCTTTTAGGGACCGCCTGGTTCGAGAAAAGCTTCCAAGCCCATATGGCACAATCCGCCTATCATGAAAAAATAACAGAAAAATTATTAAATGAGTCACATGTGGTCTACAGTTCCCATCATCCCTCACCACTGGGACCATGCTGGCAGAATCAGGCTGGAACTACAGCTTGGTGTAAAACGTCTGGTTTTACCAAGGTCCATACACACCACACAGTTATCTACGAGGCCTAGGTCAGTTCAAACTTCTAATAATTTGGCACCATCAATATCCTCTTAGCAAAGAAGCACCCTGAAACTGCCTCACACACTGTGGGCAGGTCTCCTCTGAGCCAAATAATTAAAGAAGGATTGGTATGTGCTAGCAGCAGATGGCGGCTTTCAAATACATTTCAGCATGCTTGTCAAGGATTACACAACATGATTTGTCTGATAGCAGCCTCTCTTTGGCTTGCCTCTGCTAATTTGATTAACTGCAGTTCTGCCTTACATGCAGCTAATGCAGCAGAGTCCCATGGGAGAACACAGTGGCCAGATTTTGTCTTTACAGACTTTGCTCATAGTGTACCAAGCCAATTTCAGTTTAATACCACAAATGAACCAACTAAAATCAGATTTCACGCATGAAAGCAAATAGCTGAGCCTGTTTGAACAGTGCTGTACTATCAAACATATATATTTGTGTGTGTGTGTGTGTGTATGTATAATACAATATGATCCAGAAAAGCCTATATTAAACCTTAGGATTATGCTGTAGGCTGACAAAGTCGAGGCTTTGTCAGTTTGATAAAAACAGCCCATGAAAATACATTGCAAAATTAAGAAATACACCCAAACAAATTTTGCTGCTGTTAATAATCCTGACTGCCCAGGCTGCAGTGTGGCACCCTTAAATTCATAGCTACAAAGGTCAAGATTGCAAAACTACGAACTGCTTAGAAGCAAGCAGAATGCAACTGTATTAGATGTAAAGGCCAATCCAAAAGAACTGTGTCAATAGAGGTAGTCCTCGACTTACAACAGTTCATTCAGTGACCGTTCAAAGTTACAACAGCACTGAAAAAAGTGACTTATGACCATTTTTCACTCTTACAACCATTGCACCATCCCCACGGTCAGGTAATCAAAATTCAGACACTTGGCAACTGACTCATAGTTAGTTATGACGGTTGCCATATCTTGGGGTCATATGATCGCCTTTTGCGGCCTCCTGACAAGCAAAGCCAGTGGGGAAGCCAGATTCACTTAACAACCGTCTTACAAATTTAACAACTGCAGTGATTCACTTAACAGCTGTGGCAAGATAGGTCATAAAACGGGGCAAAACTCACTTAACAAATGTCTTACTTAGCAACAGAAGCCTTGGGCTGAATTGTGGTCGTAAATCAAGGACTACCTGTACTTATGCTTCCAGGAACAGTTCTGTGCTGTGCACTTGTTACGCTAACACACTCATCTTTGCACCCGCTTATTCTAACCTGGTACTCTCCACTTCATTGAACCACAACACCCATTACCACAATCAGTAGGATGGAATTCATAATCCAACATATCTGCCAAATGCCAGGTTTTCTTGTTTGCGTCTTCCATGTGCTAGGAGCCAGCAACATTTGCTCGAACCCAAAGCCCTTTCCCAAGATTATCCTGGGTCTAAAGTGCAATTAGCCTTCCCATTTGTGCTGCTTTCGAATCTGGCTGATACTTCAGATAGCCCTGGCCAGATAAAGGAGGGATGTGCTGAACTCGCCTCAACAGAGGAATCCTAGACTAATTAAAACACAGCCGCGGAGCGATAAAAAAAAAAAAAATACATTAATGGCTTAGTGCCAAGGAGGAGTCCCTACTTACTCGGGAGTGTTAATCCAGATGATGTCCAGGTGGCAGAAATAGACGCACTCTTTATCCATCAGGGAATAACAGGAGCAACGCTTCACTCTGCGCGGCGGCGAGGGGGCGCTCGCGGGCTGCTTGGTGGCATCGACCGCGGCATCTGAGGAAGGCAAGAAAAAGAGCGTCACTGAGGGAGAGAGAGAGAGAGAGAGAGAGAAAGAGAAAGAGAGAAAGAGAGAGAGAAAGAGAGCATCTCAGACAAACGGAGGAGAGTCGGGCAAGCCTGATGGGCCCGTGGAAGCCTGTGGAGCAGTTCCCCTGCCGCAGCTTCAAGAATTGCACATGTGCCAGGTGTCCGCTATTGGAGCGGACAGTCCACTTTTTTCACAGTATGTTCACTATTTTTTTTTCACTTTTTTTTTTAATTCAAAAGCTTTATGATCAAATGGTACGTAATCTAAAGCTGTACAGTCTACTTTTTTTTTTTACTACTTAACACACACACACACACACACACACACACACCGCTTGTCCGCTATTTTTTGGAAGCAGACCTGGCAACCCTACTCCTCGCTGGGCGAGCCGCGTCATTAAGAAACGCCAAGAACCAGACCGGGAAATACAAACCGGCTAGCCCGCGGCGGCCGGTTTCGAACCGAAGCGCACAGCCCGCTCCGATCGTCCCTTGAAGCCAACCAAGCTCTTTCGGCTTGGCGGTCAATCTGATTGCGAAGGCGAGCGAGCCCCCCCCCCTCCCCCCGGTGGTTATCAGGCTATTCTAGTCAGCGCTTCCGAGCCCCAAGGCCGCGCGGTTCATGGGAAGTGTAGTCCCCAAGAGTTGCAGGGAACCGGGATTGACTACCTCTCCGAACAGAAGCAAAGGAGAGCAGGAGAAAAGCCCTTTCCTGTCAGTTTTCGAGGACCGCGCGCTTCAGGGGGATCGTCCAAAATCGAAGTTCGTCTTCAAAACAAACTTGCCATCGCGATTCCCCCCAAATGCCAAACCGGCACTTGCGAACGACGCGGGGTTGGGAAGAAGCTATCTGAACTCGCGCCCGACTGCAAAAAGGGAGCACGTTGCTTCAATTGGGAGTTAGTAACCTCTCGTTGGCACAATACGATAAAGCTATAACTTGCAGTGTTTCTCAACCTTGACCATTTTAAGGCAGGTGGACTTCAACTCCCAGAATTCCACAGCCAGCGAATGCTGGCTGTGGAATTCTGGGAGTTGAAGTCCACATGCCTTAAAATGGTCAAGGTTGAGAAACACTGCGTATAAAGCGTGCTTTACGTAGCACCGTGGCTGAGCCCAAAGCCGAGCAAAACGTATTCCGCGTCGAGGAGGCACGAGCCCTGCCAGCCTACAATTGTTTTGGTTCGGCCGCGTATCGTATGAACACAACCGTAGCGGTTTGTTCAGGTTCAGCGCGTTGGGGGGGGGGGGGGATCGCAGCTGAGGATGCCCAGTTTTAAGCCCCTTTACCTCGCCTCCTTTAAATCAATGGATTCACGCTCTCTCCTAATTATACGGAGCCCTTGGTGCTCTCTGAGCTTGGTTGCTTGCTTTCAGACGTTCCGTTACCCCATTAGGTAACGGCATCAGCGCTGGTGAGTGTGGGGTTTGCCACTGAATGTGAAGTCTCTGAATTCTTTTAGGGTTTGCCTGACCGGCGGCAGCTCCGAGTCACCCGCTCAAGTGTCCCGAGATTTTGCTGCCTGGATCTCTTAACTTTCCAACTCTTGAATCACCCCTCTGGCTAATCGCCTAGAGCAGGGGTAGGCAACCTTGGCTCTTTTATGACTCGTGGACTTCAACTCCCAGAATTCCTGAGCCAGCATAGCTGGCTCAGGAATTCTGGGAGTTGAAGTCCACGAGTCATAAAAGAGCCAAGGTTGCCTACCCCTGGCCTAGAGCTAGTGGGCAGCTAGCAGGCAGAACTATTCCTACCACCCCCCTCTAGGAAGTATTTCTTAAAAAGAAATTTTATTGCTAAAACCTGCTCCCCAACCTCCAACCTCCAGGTAAACCAAATTTGCCACGGCCGCCGCTAAACAGCGAGGTAAAGCAGTCGATTCCGCCGCCTCTCAGAGCAGACTTCGCCTGCGGGATGGAATCTGGGACCGGCTAATTATTTCGGATTCACTGCCTTGAGGAACCGTAGCCCTGGAGCGCCCCTTTAGCGAGGCTAAGCAAGCTCCTGACCTGGCTGAGGAGACGCTCTCGGCCACAAAGAGCATCAAAGGTTCGCCGTCTCCCTTGGACGGAGGCAGTCTACCGGCAAAGCCCCAGCTGGGCGGGCTAAGACCATTTGCGGAAGAGGTTAGAATCCCAAAGGGGGCTCCTCAACTTACCCGCGTGCTGAGCCCCCTGGCTGATCACGAAAAGCAGGGGAAGGAGCATCCGCTTGTAATCCATCCCGACGGTTCCTCCGGCTAACCCCAGGGAGGGGCGGGCAGTGCCAATTCACGCCTTCTCAACCCGCTTTAGTCCCGAGGCAGGCGGCTTTGCGCGGGCAGACACGAAGCGGAGCGACCGTCCGATCGCTCGATCCTCCCCGAAGCCACCGAGCTGAGCCCCCTGGCAGCGGTCCGCCGGGCGACCGAGAGGAAGGCTGCCGGGCAAAGAGGAGGGGTTGGTGGGAGCAGGTGGAGCAGGCGCTGCTTCTTTCCACAGCGAGGCTCCGCGAGGGCTTCTGGCTCTGGTGGCCTCTCGGCGGCTCCTTTTATAAGCACCCCTGGGGAGCGGAGTAAACAAATCCGACTTTATTATGTTATTGTGTTATTAGTCACCCGGAGTCAACGTGCAGGAGAAGATAAGGGCAGGCTGGAGAGGAAATCGCTGCAAGCTTCAGAGAGGCAGACGCCGTCTGGCAGGGTTACACAGGAAAATAAATACGCGGCGGCGCAGACTTTTTAGGAAAGGAAGGCTCCCGAGAACGAAGGGCACCTTCGGCACTTTGCCCACAGGGGGCGCGCTGCTCGCCAAGAACCTCGGCAGGTCCCCCCCCCCCTCCCGAATTTGTATAGTGAGTTCTTTCTGGTGTACAATTGAACAATAAGGAGCCTAATTATATCTTTCCCCGATTAAGCAAGCGCATTCCCTTTTTTCTTTTCCCTCACCGTGGACCCATTCCTCAACAGTTTTGAATTTCACAAATGTCTTCCAAATGTGGTTAGGTGATCATTACTCTCCACCCAGATCGCAAAGCCGTCTAAACTAGCTAGTGTGTTAGAACTGAGTTCCAAATATTGGGGTGGGCAACAGGTTTTGGGCAGATTGATCTATTATGGTATTGATTTTTTTTTAAAAAAAAAAAAAAACTACCCAAGTATTTGGTTTCACAGACTGCAAATTTCTGTTCTAGAAATAGACCCGTCCTGTAAAATAACAGTTATATTGTATAATATACAATATACGGTTTTCCGATCATTCCTCTAAGGTGGTGATCATGACCATTGTTCTGTATTGCAGAACAGCTCCTTGAAATGGAGGCTTCTTGCAAAGTCCATCTGAAATAACTCTCATTCCAGACAACTGTTCTTCAGATTTTGTTAACAGCAACACTATAACCTTATAGATTTAGGCCTAGCTTTAAGTAGTGTTGTGGGTTTTCCCTTAAATGAGACTTTTCTCATTTAAGCAGCTTTTCAGAGCTGATTGACACCTGGGGGAAAAAACAGTTCT
>NW_015386408.1:359339-371985 GCF_001527695.2 Protobothrops mucrosquamatus
AAGAAGAAGAAGAAGAAGAAGAAGAAGAAGAAGAAGAAGAAGAAGAAGAAGAAGAAGAAGAAGAAGAAGAAGAAGAAGAAGAAGAAGAAGAAGAAGAAGAAGAAGAAGAAGAAGAAGAAGAAGAAGAAGAAGAAGAAGAAGAAGAAGAAGAAGAAGAAGAAGAAGAAGAAGATTGAAACTACACATGCTCTGTTCAAAAGCTCAAGTGTGCCTTGATTGTTATTGGGTACTATCATTCATGCAATAGAGATGACTTTATGAAAAATGTGCTGACCAAGACACACACACACACAAGAGGTGAAGTAGAACCAAACCATTATGAAAGAATTATTGACGGGTCCTTCGTGCTCTCTGACCTTGCTCATTTTCTTGCAGACATTTCATTACCCAACTAGGTAACATCATCAGTGCTAATAAGGAGTGCGTTTTGCTGTCAGTTTATATTCTAGTGGCTTGCCCTGTTAGTGTTGGTGGGGATGGTCTTAAAGATTCTTTGGTTTGCTGTTGGCTTCTTTGGCAGTTTCATGACTGGGTATTGTTTACTTGATTGTTTACTTGATTGTTTACTTGATTGTTTACTTGATTGTTTACTTGATTGTAAAGTGGGACTTATTAGAAACAGGTTTCTTAGTTTTGCACCTTAGTTTTGCACTGTCAGATTACATTGCCAACCTTCAGCAGCAATTGCCTATTTTTGATAACACGGCTGTATTCTTTTCACCTACCGTCTCAAAACCAAGATATAAAATAGTGCATGTGCTCTCACATGCATGCATGCAAAACAACCCAGAATTTCCAAACTAATTCCTCTGTGGATGTTACACAGTTATTGGCCAGGCTCCCAGGAGCCTTTAGAGGTCAAAAAAAAAAAAAGTGCATGCTTGGCCCAGAAAAAAATGTGTATGGTACTTTTGCAGAGGAAGGGAAAGAGAACAGTGAAATTTCATTCTTTCGAGTATGTGGGCCTCTGCCAAGTGCACTTCCTCTACCTTTGCCCCTCTGGGCACTGAGCAAGATAAGTGCCTTTTTTTTCTCCTCTTTATTTCCAGTTTTCACAGGTCCTGGTTGGGCTGATATTTTTAAATATATATTTTAAACATATGTGTTGTATAAGTACATAAATGTAATAGTAATAGCGTTTTTTTTTAAAAATTGCGCATTGACAAATTTTTCATCATTTGATTGCAAAAGGCCACACTGCTTGGATCCATAGATAAGAGTATGCTGATACATTATGATATCCTAAGTTCTTGGGAAGAACTTGATTATATGAAGGCGAACACCAGCTAAAGAACTGGCAGCTGTTCAAATTCTTGTGAACAGATAATAATAACATCCTGCAACAATAGCTTTAATATTAAGAGCTGTGGCGGTGCAGAGGTTAGAATGCAGTATTGCAGGCTAATTCTGCCGATTGCCAGCAGTTCGATCGTGACCGGTTCAAGGTTGACTCAGCCTTCCATCCTACCGAGGTCAGTAAAAGGAGGACCTAGATTGTTGGGGAAAATATGCTGACTCTAAAAATGCTTAAAGAGGGCTGTAAAGCACTGTGAAGCAGAATATAAGCCTAAGGGCTATGGCTAGTGCTATTAAGCAGCAATATCTGCCTAACCCAAGTCCTTGGGAGGGATCTGATAGGTGGATAAATATGACAAATCCAGTCTCAACAGCGGACTGACTGTGCAACCAACCGTAATAATAATAGCATGCCATCCAATTTCCAGCAGCTCTGGACAGTTTAAAATTGTTAAAACATTTTAATTATAGAGAACAATACAAAAGACATAAAAGAGCAGAAGGCAAAAGGACAACGATGGCAGAGGGGAACAGAAAGGAAGAAAGGGATCTCAATCATCCTCTCCAAAGGCCTGGGCCCTCTGAAATCCCAGTTTGTCCATAAAATTCTCTGCCTTTGGATACGCTGATAGGCGTTCAAACACCCAATCTTGCTTTTAGGAAGACTGATCATACAGCAGTCATCAGATCGATACAGACATCACTGCGTGAACTGACATTTCCTAGTTCTAAATGACACACTAAAACAAAGAAGATGAGGTAGAGTATTGAAAAACATAATTTCCTTAAATCTGGAGGAGTTTTCAAAGTACGTGTCTGTTAACGAATGCTTGAAAATGGGGGGGGGGGAGGGATATGGGTGATAAAAAAAATGATTTTAGGCTTTTGAAGAATATATGGGTTGGGTCTTAGGCAGGTAGTTAGGAAAGTGTCCCTAGTAAATTTTACTTGTCCGGTCTGGATGAAAAAAGAGCACTTGTGGATCATGTAATCATCAAATTGCTAATTTGTTTTGTTCCCCTCAACTCTGTGGCTTAATAAAATACCCAGTTAACAACTGGGAGTAAAGATCATTCTTTGCTCTTATCAGAGCTGTTACATTTCCGGACACTTGACATGTTACAGTTAACACGTGATATCATAGGAACCTCCCTGTTGTGAACAATTTCACCTGCTATTTCTTGAATAACAAGTATAGTTAAAGGTAAAGATAAACAGACAAAGTGACAAAATGCAATCCTTACTAGCCTGGAGCATCTGTTATTTTAAAAGAACTGTCTTACCAAAGAACTGGACCTTTTTGTAGAAAGCCTTTTTCTTGACTATTTCTGTGCTTTGAGAAATAGCTCGATTAACAGTAAACCAAAATGTATTCAGTATACCACAAAAAGCTTTCTTTGCCCATCAAGCTTTTGTTCAAGATAGAGAGGCCACTTAATACTTTTCACCCCTCCAGTATTAATCCTAAAAATACCCTGAACTTTTTTGGAGGGAGGGGTGGAACCTTGATATTTAGTGTAGAAGTTCACATTTTCATTACATTCTATTCTATTCTATTCTATTCTATTAGGTGTACAGCCTATTCATAATATATTTAAGAAGTTTGGGAAACATGCATCTGGCCCTCCATTTTTAGTCCCACAACAACCTTATAAATAGTTTAAATTGGAAGAAAGTGAATGTTCACAATCACAGCCATATTATAAAAGAGGACAAGAATCCTTTATCAGGTATAATTGTGTATATTTGCATATATACACGTTTGGAGCAGAATGACTTTTGTGATTCTGGAAGGTCTTTTTAAATCTATTTTTTGTCTCTGTGTTATAGATTTCTCTGTGTCCTGTGACCTGGATTCAAAAGGTTCCACCCTATCTTAGGAAGGTTTGATCTCTCTGGTTCTTTCATTCTGTTGAGCCAGGGGACATTACTGTCCCATAATTAGAAGCCTAATCGGTCAGAAATGGTGCATCATTGAAGCCCCACACACCTTTTGTCCTTAGGAGCCACCTCTGTGAGGGATTAGTGGACCTTTGAAGTCCCCTCTGCAGCCCCTGTTCATCCTTTGTTGCAGACCACAAAACATATATTCTTAAACATCAAACATCTGCAGGCATTAACAGTTAATTAGCACTGCAATTTGCTTTCTACAGACAGCCGGATTTTAACTGGGAAGCACCATTGTAAGGCCCGGTTTGGAATGGTTAGGCCTAGTGCTCCAAAGGTGGGCATTGTTTGAGAAGTGATTCGAACTGACAGCCTGGAAGCTCTGGCACTTTGGATTACAACCTTGCTTCAGCATTGGAGGAGTTTGGCCCGCCTGCTGGAAAGAGGTATGGTAAAGCACAGCACCAAATCTGGGCCCTCACCCACATCAAAGAGCTTCCATGTCATGCCCTCCCTTCCCACTTGACTTCATCAACATCTTCCAATGTTGATGAAGTCATAATTTAAAAGATGCAAGAGGGGGGAAATCTCTTACTTCAGGCATATTTGTGGACACTTATCGAATAAAACACTGAAATATATCCCAGCCTCAGTGCTTAGTTGCTAATTTACACTTATCTTTCTACTAGATCAGGCGTCTTCAAACTTGGCCCTTTTATGACTTGTGGACTTCAACTCCCAGAATTCCTCAGCCAGGCTGAGGAATTCTGGGAGCTGAAGTCCACAAGTCATAAAAGAGCCAAGTTTGAAGACCCCTGTACTAGATGATCACACTCAAGGCACTTCATAGCTGTATAGAAAAATTCAAAGCAAATTATAACAAATCTGGAATGTCGCTAAACTATATTAATAAAACAGCAGTTTACTTAGTGGCACACTAGCATCCTAAATCAAAGGCGATTTTATAATTATAACTCTGTCTGCACAACATATCTGTCCATGGTTTATTCAACCCAATTTTCTGGTTTTGCAAAACATAAGGAATCATATATTTATTGCATGGCTTAGTTTGACACAATGCACTACTAGGCTACAATGCAGCAGGCCAACTTGTGATTCAGTGTGTCATGCAAAGGCAAGCTATGGTCTGTGCAGAAGGGGGAAATTGCCTCTTCCTTATATCTACTGAATCTCCCCCTAAAGATGCAGTGGTAAGATCACACAGACAAAGTACGAAGTTTTCCATGATTCCATTGCTATTCAACTGAGATGGTAAATTATTCAGTGCTCACTAGAGTAAAAAGGCAATTGACACACTTTTTAAAAATGCATTTAGTAACTGAGTGATTATGATCATTCAATTGTACAAAAAAGGCCAGAGAAATAACACTTATAGAATTTGTGTGTATATACACTCAGAAACACACATGCACACAAAACATACAGAGAGAGTACACAGAGAGAGCTCACATTAAGTATATTTGGGCACAATTTCTTCAATTTTCCTGTTGTTGTTTTTTCTGAGCATGGATCTCTTAATAAGAACAATAGGTCTCCTGGGTCCTTCCTAGAAACAGAAGTGTGATCCCTTCTAATCTAATAAACAGTGCAATAATATATGAGCTATGGGTTCAGCACCACAATGAGCCCATAGGATCTCAATAGGCTAGACACTGAAACTCTCCTTTCCAAATGACGTTGTTTGCTTATACATGTAACTGTTCTTCTCTGACTTTCAGCTGCAAGCCTAGTGAGATAGTTGGCTATAGTAAAACTTTCTCTAGAACCATCCATTTGAATATAGAACACATTGCTTTATCGTAACTTTAATATTTCCCAATAGCAAGGGTTCTTTGTATTTACAAATAGTTGGACCATGGTGGCTCATATGGTTAGGACAGTGGTGTGTCCATTAGCAGTCTTGTGTTTGAGACCCGGTTGCCACCACATGGCGGGATGGGCTTCTGTCACTCACTCCAGCTTCTACCAGCCCAGCAGTTCGAAAACATGTTATCGTGAGTAAATAGAGGGGTACCACATCACTGAGCAACTTAATGGAGATATGAAAGGAGCCCCCAACTTCAGGCAATGGTGATGTCACACGTTGATTCTTTCGCCACCAAAGCGCATCAATGCTTCTGACATAATTTTGCATTTTGTATTGTATGACACAGAAAAATACAAAATACATCTTCGATCTCCTGTCTTCATTGTTAAAAATTAAGTTATCAGGTAGGCATGCTGAGGGGCTAACAGTGTGACCCTAGACATGTTTACTAAGAAGTATGTTTCATTGTGTTCCATGGTAGGATAGCTACTGGTTTGTAACCTAAGGGAGTTATGTGACATATTTTACATAAGACACTCTATTTCAGGGGTGTCCAACCTTGGCAACTTTAAGACTTGTGGAATTCAACTTCCAGAATTCCCCAGCCATCACTGGGGAATTTTGGGAGATGTAGTCCACAAGCCTTAAAGTTGCCAGGATTGGACACCCCTATTCTACTGTCTGAAGGGCTGTCCCAGCCAAGTCTAAGGTAAAGGTTCAGAACTGTAATAAGGAAAAATAGGAATCGTGCTTTTCACCAACACCACAGCAATCACTTAGGTTCTGACTGAACTGCTCACCTCTAACAGTTTTAGTCCAACTGACTGTGGATACCTAGATTACAGTTCTATTTAGATTATGGAATTACATCCACATGTCCATGTATACCTATAATTTAGCATGCATTGCTTTTGTGAACTGCTTGTTCTACTTTCTACTGATGCTCTTCTGGTGATGCTTAAATGGTCACCAGATACAAATTGTGTTGGAAATAGTAATAATAAAAGAAAAAAAGGAAGTGCGTTTTCAAGGACTCCCCACCCCTGTAACCCCAAGACATATGAATGCACTGATAAAACATGTGTTATGAATGTATCTGCTCAACCTTTTTTTAAAAAATCCAGATACAATATTGTGTTTGCTTGCCAGTGAGGATGTTTCTTCCCACACATACATTCCAGGATGATATCTCCAAACCCAGCTGCATTCCTTTAGGACCACAGATGAGAGAGAGAGAAAGAGAAAATGATTGAGCTCTTGAGTAGTTCCACCCATGGGGGAGGATGGGATGGGATGCGCATATTTTGTTTGCCCATTTTTCACCTAGTTTTGGAAATAAAATCAGTGACGTTTCCAGTGCTGCTGAATTGGTGTCTAGCAGATAAGAGGTCAATACCTGTAATTTCTCCATCATTGCTGGAGGAAGCTGCTCATTCTGATGAAGAAGGTCCTGTGAAAGCAGAAAGATAGGCTATGTCCACACAGGATGCTTAGCCTGGTGATGTTTTCTGGGTTTGCTCAAAACGCTGAACAATTAACCAACCAAACAGACTGCATTCAGGCAAGACGCTAAGAGACAGACAAACAAACAAGTCAATGCTATCCAAATTTTGCACATTGTACAAATACAGCAACTAAGTCTTTCAACTTGTTTGGTTAAACGTATTATGCAGACCGAAGCAAACATTATCAATCAGGATATAAGCCATAATTCAATATGCCTGAGGACTAAACTCTTGTACTGTGATGTTGGATTCATTAACATGGCCTATAACACATTCCCCAAATTGTCCTAGTTATTTTCTTTATTACTTTGCTCCTGTCCACTGCCTTAATCAGATTCATTTGGTAATGAGTTTGAATGAGCTATCAAATGGAATGAGTTTTGGCTTTGTTGCCTGTTTCAGATTTGTTACCATATATTAAAGGAATTGATTTCAAGGTTTGAGAGGACCTGGGCAGCTCTCCATCTAGGGTTGTGATTAAAGAAGTGGCACTATTGAAAGAGGAAGGAATCCATTCAGCCAGAATCAAATCAAATCAGCAAAGAACGATTTTGCTCCTAGCTATCCTAAGGGAAAGGTTTTGTAAAAAATACATTAGTTCTTAAGAGTATTTTCCTACAAAACTGAAATGGTAAACAACCCAAAATTTCTGAACCTGCATAGTGGGCATGCACTAATGAATTTGGGACAAAAAATGCAAACTAATTCAGTAGGCACTGTACTGTATTATATACTGCATAATACTGTATTTTTACAGTAGTAATAATGGTAATAGCCCTTCATATGATGAAAGCTTTCAAACACGTATTTTTTCTACATTTAATAGTGTAAATGTAGAAAATGGCCATACTGAAAACAGGATATTCTACCCTATTTATCTGTCAAACAGCAATTGGGTTTGGATCTGTTTGGGACGGAAATGTCATATGTCATGAAAAAATGCACAGGTGTTGGCCTTGCCTGGTGACCAAATATTAAATTATAAGCCCACGTGACTTTATCAGGTAGGACTTTTGGACCTTCACATTGTAATGGAGATTATATTAATTGGCACCTTGTCATTCTTCCATAGTGAATTTCAAGAGGACATCTTGATGACTCACATGCTTTCTTCCACTGAAACACAACTTCTGAGAGTGGACCAACCTGTCCCCCTTAGTTTGTGTTGGATCTGAGTGATTTGGATTACATTGTACAGCTGCTGCTGCTGTTGTTGATTTGTCTTTTTAAGGTGTTCCTATTTACAGTCTCTTCTATTTCACTGAATGTCTATATTCTATAAATGTAAACACTAAATAAATATTCCAAATCTAGATATCTATGGAGATTCTCAATCATTCAAGTCGTAGTTTTTCCAAAAGCAACTGGACTTCCTTGTTGTTTTTTCTTTGAAAATGATTGAACTGAATAAACTTCTTGGATGAGAAGTGAAATGTTTTCAAAGAAAAAAAAACCCAAAGAAGTTCAATTGCCTTATGGAAAAAGCACCTTTGGGTTCCCAAATCTAGATCTACCTAGCAACGGGATGGTAGATGTGTGCTCTTCTTCTTCAGATCCTGCCTTGATGACAAGCCTTTGCTAGGTTCTTCAAAATGTAGGATTCAAGAAAACAAGATAAGAAATGCATTCAGTTGCCTTGTTAGGCAGGAGATTTGTCACCTGGGAAGCTGCAATCTACACTGGGAGTTGGGAGTATCACATTGGGGGAAATTAGCTCTTTATCTGGGAATGAATGTTAGTGTCTGTCTTCCTCCTGAACGGGCAGATAGGATTATATAAGAAGTACATAATCCGTCCTTATCTTGTGCCTCATTTTTCTAGAGCTGATCCCAAATATGAGTTGTTTCTTGAGAAGACTGATTCTTCTCTAGCAGTGATATTGCTTGAGTAGAAGAATCAAACCACAAGATGGTGCTGCACTCTACATTTTTATGATAGGAAAAAAAAACTGGAATGGAGTAAAAGGCAAAGTAGAGTTTAGTAGTAATCAGCGGTAACTTTTTTTTTTTTTGCAATGCTTTTAGTAGTGGAACAAAAATTCAACCTTCCTGCTTTCTCCATATAAAAATAAGGTGGGACAATTAAGCCAAAGGAGTTGATACAACTTGAAGACACAATCAATTTTAGAGAACCAGGAATAGACATTCTTTTAAATTTCCACTGAGCAATGAGGATCATTAGATTTTAAGCTAATCAGTGGTAACACTGTGTTGTACCAAGGCAGGAGTTTTTAAAACAAGTTTGTTGAACAAGGCATAATGGCTTGGTTTGCCCATAGTGTTAAATACTAATGAGAGAGGTCATGTCAAGTTGAAAGCAAGCCAACCATACTAGGCTTAATGGCTTCATGTTGTATGAACCACGCAACAATATTCCAGTCTAGCCTATCTCAAAGGAGCGTTCTAAAAATAGGAAAAATAGTTTTGGAATACTAATACAGCCCTCTTGCACTTTGAGTTGGAGGAAGGAGGTGATACTACTATTATTAGAGGGACCAGGAGAAATATTTTATACACAGTGTTACTGTGACTGCAATAGCACAACAAGACAGGTTGTTTCAGGGATCCTCCAAGATAATACTGTATATTTTCCCCCTTCCAACAATACCAGAGGTATCTGTCACTGTGCAGAAATTCTCACTGATTTATTGATTATAGGTGCACTTTTCCTTTCCTTCATGGAGTTCAGGGCATCATACATGGTTCTGTCGTCTTTCCACTTTACCATTACACCAATTTCACCTTGTGATGTGGGTTTAGATTGGAAATGGATGATTAGATCAAAGCTGCAAAGGTAGTAAGTTCCAGGCTTGAACAAAATTCCATCCAGAATTTTGGTTGGTTTGAAGGTCAGTGAGCTTCACCTTGCTAAAATAAGATAGATCCAAAAACTCAAACTTGCATCCAAAAACCTATGTACTGAGGAATGCAGCTTAGCCAGCAGAAAAAAGCTACACCAAAATATACACATGCTTATCACTTCCCTGTTATCATACATTTTGGTTCATAGATTATACTAAGCTTGAATTAGACTTAAAAGGTATGGCTCAAATATGTTAACACTAGCTTAACACTAGTTTTTATATAACACTAAGCCATAAGCCATAGTTGAAGAATCACAATATCAGCGTCCCCACATTTTGCACTAAGCTAAATGCAAACCACTATGTTATGGTTTAGTGAGGTATGTGAATCCATTTGAACATGAAACAAAATAAAGTCCTGACCTTCAATAGGTCAGTGAAAATGTAAGAGGATTCGTAATAGCTATTTTATCTCATGACTTTCACTGCATCTGAAACATACCAGCACATTTATATTAGGCTTAATATAAATCTATTGAAACTAGGCTTCTCTGTCTAACAGATACATTGCAGTATCTTCCATAAAACATAAACATCTAAAGCAGAGGCATAGTTAGCGGCTTCCATAGGAATAAGAACCAAGAGTTCTGTTTCATGCATGTAGGGACATTTGTAAATAAATGTCCTCACAAAGGCTCTTTCGTTCTATAGGTTGTGGGTGTCAAACCTTGGCAATTTTAAGACTTGTGGACTTCAACTCCCACCATTCCCTAGCCAGCCATGTTGGTTGAAGAATTGTGGGAGTTGAAAAGCCAAGGTTGGACATCCCTGCTATAGATGCTCAGATTGTATGGACACTGGGTGTGGGGTAGAAGCTATCATAGATACAATATTGGAGGTAAGATGTATTGTGTGTGTAGTTAAGACCTTTTGGATAAAACCATTTTCTAAAATCTGTTGAGCTTTTTGTTCTGAGAGGTATCTTACAAAGATATTGCCATATTAAGATTAATCATTTTCCTTTGAATTTTGCTCTTTAATGACTCATTAGATTTGCTCTGCACTAAACAGATTTTTTTTTAAGGAAATGAGCCAGGTGGATTATTAGCATATATACTAAATAACGACATGCTCTGTTACTTAGATACAACTCTCCCGCTTGTGAGCATTCAAATCAGCCATACTATCGCAAATTATTTGAGATTCAAGCTCTTAATGAAAGTTATCTCCTTATCGCTACTGATTAGCACTTGCAAAGAAGATAAAGTTGCAAATTAAACTGCAGTCCTATATTCCACTCACCTGAGAGTAATTCCCATTGAATTTAATGGATTTACCTCTGAATAGGCATATATAGGATTATGCTATCAGTACCAGAGGAGACGTCTTCTTCAGGATATAAAATGCACTGGGGTTGGGTTAAAAAAAACCATTTGGGAAGAATTCCAAGCCTTCAACTTTTCAGTTTAGAGATTTACAGTTTGATTGCTAAGGAAGCAACATTGTGGTGCCCAAGAATAGACACAATGCCATTCAGGAAGACATCTGCAAATAAAAGCTGATCATTAAGTTAAATTTTAAAAGTGCAAACTTTGGGATATGGTAGACCATTAATGACCATTTCTGCTGAGTGCAGAGGAGCAACCCCCCAAAAACCAATACATCTCAATAAAAATTGACAGTCTGCAAGTGTCGAAGAGGGCCACAATGTAGTGCAAAAACAGACATTGTCTGCTGAGAGATGTATCATCAAGAGAGGTACTGGTGGGGAGGGCTAAGCAATTGTGGAGAGGACCCTCTGCTCTGCTTATTAGGTGGGTCTTGCAGTCAGGGTTTTGTTTGGGATTGTGCCCTGTTTTTTCTATGCCAGACCTTTGACCTTTTAATCCCTCTGAAAGGGGGACAAGCCCTTCCTTGTCTCGATTTGTTTTTTGACCTGGTATGCTTCTGAAGTATCCTTCAGTGTTTCGGCTCTATTTTGGCTCCCTTGCTCTTTGCAAGCAATAAATTACAGACTAGCAGTTGTAGTGAATCTGATGAAATGAAACCAAAACATTTATTACTACAGGTTGCTCTAAAGTCAGCATGTAGCTGAAGTTTTTTGTGTGCTTTTCAAGGAATCGATTACTCGTGTCTTTTCTGATCAGCCAACTATCTGATACAGTGTGTTTGCCAGAAGGCAGAAATAGCCTCTCAAAAACTAAGTATATTTAAGTGTTTTATTATTATTATTATTATCCATTCTCAACAATGTGATGTCAACTGCTGCCAGTCCTTTAGCTGGAGTTGGCCTTCATACACATTGAATTCTTCCCAAGAATCTAGGATGTCATAATGTATCGGCATGGTATATGTGCAGTTCCAAGCAACATGGCCTTTTGCAATTAACAGATGGAAATTTTGTCAATGCATAGATTTTCTAAGTACCATCCACAAAATTTTGGTATGGCACCCAGTGTGCTGATAACCACTGGGACCGCCATAGCCGATTTATCCCATTATCTTTCAGTTTCGATTTTCAGATCTTGATACTTTGTGGTTATCTCCAATTCTTTATCTTCTATTCGACTATCCCCTGCTACTGCTGCATCAATTATCCACACTTTCTTCTTTTTTATTATTATTAACTATCTTGGATAATCTCTTAAGAAGAAAGGTTAAGTGTGAATTAAGGAATGGCACATTGAATGGAGTCAGGAGAGCACAAATTTCAATCCCAAAATCAGCATCCCCAACCTGGCACCATCCAGATGTGTAAACACCACCCTTCTAAACATCCTAATGCATTTGGGAGGTGCCAGTTGGGAAAGGCAACCACCTTACACTCATAGAAACTTTATGCATGTTAGTTTGTAATCAGCGAACTTGATTTTGAACAGAAGTTTTTTTTTTGAAATGCTATTGAGCATGGAAAGAGGAATCATCTGATGGAATTGCAACGTTAGGGAAGGGTGGGTAATTCTTTCTGTCCCAGATGCAATCTTATCCCTTCTCCAGATATGGTATGAAAAAGCTAGGGCATGAGATAATTTGGGCTGCTTGCAGACTTTGATCCTTTTTTCCTCTCCATATTGTATGATTATAGCAATAGCACTTAGACTTATTTATTTATTTATTTGTAGATTTGTAGATTTATATGCCGCCCTTCTCCCCATGGGACTCAGGGCGGCTCACAGCATATTAAAACATCATACAAAAAATTTCCCCTACTAAAAACCAATTAAAACCCAAATATTGGTAGCTGTGGCTCTTTAAAATCGTTAAAAATTGTCCCTATTTAAAACTCACCCTAGGTCAGGCCCGCTTGTTGAAAAAGCCATGTCTTGA
>NW_015386408.1:373309-386891 GCF_001527695.2 Protobothrops mucrosquamatus
TTCATCTCTCTCAGCCCCTCGGTAAACCAAGGGGATGGTCGAGATCCACGTCGGGTCAGAGGCCGCAAAGGCACGACTCGGTCCAATGCTGCGGCGGCAGTTGTCTCCCATGCCGCCGCCTGATTTTCCGCCGAGTCGTGGACCAGATCCTCCGGATATGGCCCAAGCTCCATCAGGAACCTCTCAGGGTCCATCAGTCTTATATATGGCTTCACTCAGGGTCCATCAGTCTTATATATGGCTTCACTGCAGTGCTTTATAGCCCCCTCTAAGCGGTTTACAGAGTCAGCATATTGCCTCCAATAATCTGGGTCCTCATTTTACCGACCTCGGAAGGATGGAAGACTGAGTCAACCTTGAGCCAGTGAGAATTGAACTACCGAACTGCTGGCAGCTGGCAATCAGCAGAGGTAGTCTGCAGTACTACGTTCTAACCACTGCACCACCACGGCTCATAGATTATATTCCTATTAAGTCACTATTAAAGGGACAAGGGCATAGAAACTGGGCTTACTAGTAGACACTATTCCCAACTTAAGTCAGTTCATCAGCTGAGAATAAATGGCTGTATTCATACTTGCCATACTTACTGGCAGAATTACCAGTGTCACCAACCTCATCTTACAGAAAACATCCAGCTGATGAATTGAAGAATATAAATAAGGATGCTCTAACCAATGCTCTGTCCTGGTCTTTGAAAAGTGCCTTTTTGATGATTTTAATAAACCTCAATCTTTGCAATAAGAAAAAATTTACATGAAACTTCCCTCTGCTCTGCTAAAGCCAGCTGTGATAGAACTTGCGCATTTATGGCAAAATGAGAGAGATGAATCACTGGGACCAGGAGACAATTCTAGCCCCTCTTAAGCTCTGTCTTTTAAAAATGGAAGTAAATTGACTGAGCAGCTTAAGAATGCAGGACTATGGTGCTGATTTGAGAGAATGGCATAAAAAACCCCCGTGGCAATACCTTTTAATTAAAATGAAATAGAGCTAGGCTTATTATATAAACATTAAAACCTATAGGCTTCCACAATAAATCTGACCATATTAATAGGAAATCCCTTCTGGCTTAGATAATTATTGGTGGAGATTGGAAACAGTGACATGTCTTTTGGTTTCCAAATAATTCCTGATGGGAAAATCTAATCATACTCAAAAAAATCGGATCCCAATTTTGTATTGTATTATTGTTTCTGGCTGGGATATCTTCTTGTGCTTTAAAAAAAATTAAAACATAATCATATTCTAAACATTTAAATGACTCAGCTTGCAATTCACAGCAAGTTCATAGGGGATTTTGGATTCATTTGATTGTGAAGTTTACAGACACCTTTATTAAAAAGAATACATTTTCATAAAAATGGCTACTATAGCACTCCTTTTACTAAGCATTTGCTCGGAAAATTTTTTTGATGAGGCATTTGGATGACATTAGATAGTTTGGAGAAGTGTTGTGTGTAACCATAGGGAGGGTGTTGGGCTATGAAAATCTAGTTTCATTTTCCTACTCAGCCATTGAACTTATTGGGGACATAACAGCAGTGATAGAAAAGAGAATGGACAAATCCACCTTTGGGGGGGGGGAATAGCACTGAATTACTTTTGAATTTCAGCATATGACATTGTAAACTTTGCAGTTCAAAACCATCACAAAACTCAGCAGGCACGCAACTTCAATAACCCTTTTCATAAAACTGCTCGCCAGTGTTTAAGTCAGACATTATGTCAAGAGCAGCTTTTTTTTCTGGATGCAAGAAACTTCACACAAACCTCCTTAACAGTTTGGTGGCAAATCAAACAAGTCTGTTTTAACATTTGACCTCTTTGGGCAAAACAAACCTTGTCTAACAAAATAAAGCTAAGCATGCCTGGTTAATTAACTCATCTGAATGCAAAGGTTTTGCTTCCCTGACTGAACTTCAGGAATGCAGAATTGTTTCGTTCGCTTCAGGGGAATTTTAAAGTGGCTAGAATGGTATTCTGTAGGGATAAACCACAGTGATCTAATGGTCCTTGCTAACAGTCTTTCATATTGTTAAATATAGGTTTATCTGGATATTAAGTGTCTTAAACTACAGCATGATTTCCGTACAGCTTCTACTCAACATTAGAACTCTGCTGCCTACACCAGAGGTCCCCAACCTTTTGGGCACCAGGGACTGGTTACATGGAGAGAGCTTTTTCTGCGGACCGGAGGGGGCATGGTTTTGTGTGCTGACTGCATCCTGCGTATGGGGCTTTGCTTATTTGTACGGCCCAGTTGCTGGCATGTTGCGGTCCAGTACTGGTCCATGGACCGGGGATTGGGGATCCCTGGCCTAGACAACCTTCAGCAACGTTTCAAGAGTCTGGCAAGAAAATCAAGTGACTTTATGCTCGATCTCTTGCAGGATTTTAGAAGTCTGCTCAACAGTGTTCTGAAAGGTAATCATATAATCCACTGACATCATATGAAACAGCAGATTAGGCTGAGTTTTCTACTGAAACGTTAGCATTGTTATTGCCATATGTTTCTTCCTCTAGTCAAGCTTATTCTGTGCTACCATATTAAGAATGTACAGTGCTAATCAACATTTATGAAAATTCCAATGGCTTATATATAAGCATACAATCCGCTTCTAGTCATCTTAATAATGTAAAGGGTATTGTTTTCAGCAAGCAATGGTGAAGTTTTCTTTTCTTTTCCAGGATATGTGACCAGGAATTGTGCATTCTAAGGCAAATAAAGTCTAGGACTGAATGGAGAATTATCCATTCTATCCCTTCCTCCCCTTAGTACAGCGGTTCTCAACCTATGGGTCGGGACCCCATTTGGGGTCGATCGGCCATTTCACGGGGGTCGCCAAGCAAGGCTGTCCGCCATTTTTTTTGTCCGCCATTTTTTTCCCCTTTTCCGGCAGGTGCCTTACCTCCCTTGGGCTGGGCCAGTTGGTGGTCGGCCTGCTCCGTCTCTGCCGCTTGCCAGCTACGCCTCGGCCGGCGCAGGGGGCGGAACCACGCATGCGCGGTACTCCCGGGCAGGGAAAGTCCTCGACTTACGACCGGTTGGGTAGTCCTTGACTTACGACCGGTTTAGTCCTCGACTTACGACCGGTTGGGGGTCGCGGCATTAAAAAGGTTGAGAACTACTGCCTTAGTATTAAGAATGTTGCCTTTAAATATGAACTCCTACTTCTCATATCTAGTTATGGACTAGGATTGTATAGGATGTGATTCCCCATGGAAATCTATACATCTGTTGTATAGATGTTTTTTTCTATACATCTGTTGTATGATTCAATACTGTCCAATCCTTCAAAGACAAGAAACAGGTGACACCCATGTTACTTGCTGTCTTGCCTTACTGAAGGAAACACATCTACTTTAAAGATATACTCTAAAACAGCGACCCCCAAACTTTTGGGCATCAGGGATTGGTTCTGTGGAGGGTGGTTTTCCCGTGGACTGGGGGGCACGGGTTTGTGCACTGCCTGGATCCCATGCATACACACGTGGGGCTTTGCTCACTTCTGCAAGCCAGTTTACAGCCCAGGGTTGGGGACCCCTGCTCTAAAATCTTCATCTTCAGCATCTTAAGTTATACTTCAGCAAGTATAACTTAAACTTATAACAGAAATGAACAGCTACTGTAGCATTTAAATCTTAACTTGGTTAAAAATGGAAACAACAGAAGCACCTTTTTTCAACATTGCTCTTGCATAAAACAAGGCTTTATGCTTGTTTTTCGGTAAAAAAATAAAAAGTAGCCTGAAGGGTTTTCCATTGTCGTAAAGGTAACTATATTTAATTCTGTGGCAGCCTGACTTTAATAAAATAGCCAAACTTAACAAGAAATAGCATGAGCCTTCCTTCATTTTTTTTTTCTTTTAATAAAGGACTTTAACAACAAAAAAAAAGCGAAGTTGTTTTTTGAGAATATAAAAAAAATCTATTGAAACAAGAAAAAACTCCGTATTCTGGAAGTTCTTTTTACAATACTGCTAAACAAAAGAATATATCACTTTTTCAGTAACTCTCCTAAAAAAACTAATTGGACAGGATAGAGAGGAACAAGGGAGAGGTTATTAGCAATGTATTTACAATTTTAATGTTTTTGTCATCATCATTATCATCATCACAGAATAAAGTTGTTCTTTCTTGTTGGTTCATTTAGAAAGAGGTACAACTTAAGCCAGTAGTAAAGTCAGTAAACAAAAATTTTACTGAAATAGTTCAATAACACAGATACGGGATTTTTGTTTTAAGTGTAAAGCTAATGTCATACATGAGAAAAATGGACAGAACTTTTTTCCCTCCCCCCAGACTAATATGGGTACAATAAATATGGAATTGTACATAACTGAATCTGTACATACAAACTTCGCCCCACAGCCATAAAAATTTACATTTAACAGTGCAACATATAATTTAATCATTTCATTTGACATGAGATTTTTTTTTTTACTTACGAAACAAAAGTAACTACTCAGGTTTAATGTACATATAATATATAATTTTGACAATCTGTACATTTTTCTAAACATAAAACACAAAAAAGGCACAATTGTCTATACAACATGTACAAAAAAATGGCCGGAGCTGACAAGAAACAACAATTATTGGTCAAGAGTTCATGATTGCACAAAGATTAGTAATGAGTTTGTGTCAGAAAATATGTGCTTTAAGTAAAAGGAAGGTTTGCAAAGAAACCTAGTTAAGTGTTACTTTAAAAAAAAACATACACACAAAACAAAACACCCGCAATCCCACACACAACCCAACATGAAACCAAAACACCCTAGGTTGCAATTACTAGTCTGTCCTCATCATCACTGCTGCCATCGCTCAAGTCCACCTTTGGCAGCCTTTTTGGCCGATGGAATTCTTTATCCTGAGGGACCATCTGATGTCTGGGGGAACTGGATAAAATGTCTGAATTCACTTTTGCAGGAGGCTCTAATCCAGAAGGCTGTCCCACCTGAATAGCACTAATATTGCACTTTGGTTTTTTGGGACTCTCTGAGTCAGAACTTTCAGAGTCCGGATTATCCGGGATATCATGCCGTCGACAGTCCCTTGCAGGGGCCACTTCCAATCGATTCTCGATGCTGTACCGCTTGTCGGCAGGTGCCTTCTGAGAAGATAGAGCACTGGCAATCTGAGCAGGGTCCGGAGTAGCTAAGCTTCCAGAACCCTGGTCTTGGAACGTTTCACAAGTGTTATTTCTGGAGGCTGGTGGTTCTACAATCCCCTGATCATCTGCAGTCTTAGGGCTCACCGAAGGAGCTAAAGTTGGCAGTGCTATATTCAATATTTGCAGGCCCGGAATGTGTGCCTGAGGACTCGAGATGCGCTGAGAGGAAGTGTTTGCAGTCAACACTTGTAACCCTACGGCATTGAGCGTTAATCCCGAATGATGTATCTGTGGTGCAAGGCTGGTGCCGGCCAGGCCTAAGATATTCACCGTTTCCATGCTCAGGGATGGAAGAGGCTGCAGGGCTGGTGCACTCAGACTCTGGATGCCTGGCACATTAATTTGGCCTATAGGGATACAGGGAACCACACTGTTCACTTCTGCTATACCAAGGTGATTGGTGGTGCTGGAGACTGCACAGGCTGGATCGCCAAGAGCACTTGTAGTTCTGTGGATCACACTGACAGCAGGAATAGTGAGCTGTACTGGCCCAGCTGGAATGGGTAAAAAAGTAGAGTATGTGGCTAAGCCAGCAGGTACCACGTGGATCCCCCCCATTGGAACCACTCCATAGGGACTCTTGGTTTGCTGTTGAGAATGCAAAGGGAGGTGGCTAAACAGATGAGTCTGTGGAGGTGATAATTTCATGGTGTGTTGGTGTTCTCCATGCTTTTGCTCTTGGATCTCTGCAAAAGGGGATGCCACTGAAGGAACGACAACTGTAGTTTGTGTACTCTGGTCTATGGGTACAGAAGGAAGTCTAGAAGAAGCTGTGCTCTGCACAAGAAAAGAGAAAGCATGAGAAAGGTGATTATGGTAATAGTTCTGAAATATGCATCTGCTAGTTCCTTCTTAGGCTGAAATGCATGGAATTTGATTTAGCTGAGAGATCTGAGTTTGAGTTCTTCAATGTTTTAGACTAAAAATATGGGTGGAGTTCATGGTCACTTGGTTTCAAATTAATTTTAAGAATCCCCAAATATCCTTTCTGTTTCTATACCTTGACACATGACTGAACTCTATTTAAATCTTTCAATATTCTAATTTATTAGTGGAACAGTTGCAACATTAGCTAAGGCATATTCTTTTTCTGAAGAATTATCCAGGCAATATGGCCTTGTGGTGGTGTTAAAAATAATCTTACGGTATTTTCCACTGGTACCAGTGACAACCTGTGTCAAGATTGTAGCACTGTTCAAGCATTTAGAAACCAAAACAATCACAACATGAACACTTTAATTAAATCTCGCTCTGCTGATGTAATTTAAATGAAGTTGGCTTTTCTACAGACAACTGCACATCCAAGGTGGAAAATGCCATGGAACTCAGCAGAACAACTGCCCAGTGCTATCCAAACCTGAAAATAAACATTTTAATGTTAAAATCAGGCCAAGTAAGGATTTAAAATGGGCTCAGTAACCAATTTAATCAGTAATAATAAGAACAGTTTTATTTATAAAATTTAGAGGCGAACTGACTTCAGAATAACTCTGGGCAGCTTAACTTAAGATAAATAGAAAACAATAAAAAAATGTTCATGTATGTCCAGGGAAGCCACTTTCCACAAACATAACTGAAAGTCCTCTACGACCACCCTACCCTAAGCCTTGGAGAACAACCAAGTTATAGAACATCATCAGGGTGGGAACCACATGGATCGCTTGAGAAATTTCATCCAAAGAGGGTAGCACCACAACAGTGAGGGCATGTTTCCTAGATCCCAATGGATAAAATCTATCTGGGAGATAAATTGCCCCTGTGCCATGAAAGACATTAAAGATGATAATATTGAATTGCACACAAATATAGGATATAGACTTATTTTAAAGCATCTTGCTAAAATGGTCATTAGCAACTAGGTGACAGGTTTTTTTTTTTGTATTCACAGTCCAAAGAAGGTTTCTTAAGAAAGACCTGCAAGATTTGTTATTTTGAAGAGGGCAGCAAAACACATGTCTAAGTGAGTTGAGGAGGTGCTTAATCTCTTTCAAAATGCTGTTAAAATCCAAAATGGATCAAAGTCAAGAAATATGGGTTGACAATTCATCCAACATAGTGGCCGAATCCTCAGTTCACAATAACCGAATCTGATATAAAGCCAGTCTAGATAGCACTCCAGAGAACTTAACATGGAAGCTTGCTATTATTAATACTGTCATAAAATAAGTAAAATAATAAACTTCTGCAACTCTGATCACAGTTACCATGAATCTTATATCAAATGCTTTTCAGTGCCTTCTGAAAAACAGGGAACTAAGTGGGCTTAGCCTGCAATATTTGGCAAATGCGTCTTTAGTCCTCTTTTGTACACCATTCCATGGATAGACTAAAATTTAGACATAAACAGCAGTGATGCTCAAAGTAGTTGGAACACTTCAGATTGGTTTTAATTGATCCACTACTTTGCAAAAAGAACCAATTTGTTTTAAACCATAACAGAAATGAACACACACACACACACATACACCCCCCCACTGTTTTCCCCCAATACAAAATCACTCACATCCAGGCAGTAGAATATAGCAAATCCAGAGTGTGGTATGCATCTTAGTCCTCACCTGGACTACACAAAAACAACTTTTAACCTGAATACTGAAACTAGAATGCTTCAATCCTACATTTTTAAATTCCTCAACCAGGTTGGGCAGAAAAACAAGAAACAAGAATTTCTGTACATCTGAGGGATATAACTTGGTAACTTCCATTCTCCTCAATTCAGCCATTAAAGTATGGATGCAAGTTGTATCAGTGTAACATTTTCAAAAACGAATCCCATACATTTCATTGCAACCAAGGTGCACAACATGCAATCTAATTCTCCCAATTTTGTAGTGACTCATTTTTTTGAAAATGCCCAGGTCAGCATGATTAATACCTGTGTCCCAGAAAAGCATCATTTTGCCAATAAAACAATAAGCACTGCCTGCTTTCCCTGCAATAAATTCTGCAATTTAAAAAAAAAACACCAAAACTCCTCTTTCCTCTCACCTTCAAAGTTGTTGTAGTACTAATAGAAGGAGAGTTGCTTCCTAAGACTTCTTTTGCATCTGGGAAATCCACATACATTTGATGACATGGTGACGTGTGAAATGTTTCTGAAGACCCGGCAGGCTCTGTGCTTGTTGCTCTGTCTTGCATGCTTTCCTTCTTTGCTTCTCTGGAAATAGCTGCTGCTGGTGGCCCTGAGTTCCTGCAGTCCGACTGCACTGTACTAAGTACTGTCATTTTTGTGAGAAGTGCTTTTGGCAGGCCATCCGCAGAGTCTGTGTGAACCCCAGCGAAACAGTCCAAAAGTCTACTTTCTTCATCAGCACTTGAAACCTCATGAGAAGCATTTCTTGAGGGGTGATGCTGTGGACTGGCTGAAACAGAGGGAGTCGCAGATAAAACTGATTCCGCTTGGCTATCTTCATCGTCATCTTCGTTCTCGTTGTCTTCATCTTCTGGCCCATCGGAGTCCTCTGGATCAAATCCAGACTGCTCATAATTTAAACGTTGCTTTTCACCTATGAAAGAGAACAAAATTAAATTCCCCTCTAACAGCCCAGCAGATTCTTTGCATTGCATTTACTTTACTTTCCTGAACATTAACTCCATGCAAGTAAATAGAAGTACAATATATGCAGAAATCCATTTGAAACCTCCCACCCACCCCAGCCAAAAAGTAGCATGTTGGAGTGAAGGACTTTGGACTGGTTGATTCCATAAGTGGTGGAAGATATGGCTGTGCTGTTTATGGAAGAAGCATTCAGACTTTTTTTAAAAAAATAAAATAAAATAAGGGGCAGTATTTGGACATGTAATATATCCCCCCTCAGATACAGCACATTTCAGTTTTAATCAGTTTGTACACTCACTAAGAAATTACTAAGATTTAATAAAGCTCTATGAAAGCCAACTTTATACAGTGTAACAGATGGATAGCCAGTGTCTTTTTAACAGTTTTTAAAGGGATAGCCACGGTAGTCTTTTTCAGTGCAGAAGCTCATGTTATTTTTTTTAATAATCCAGCTTTTTACTTTTTTATTTTAATTTATTTGATTTTTTTAATTCAAGGATCATGGTTCATTTTGTCAAATTTGCGGAGAATGCTCCTACGAGATGGCTGATGACGTATTATACAGTAGTCAGAGGTTTTTTTATTAGAGCAATGCAGGGCTTCCAATTCAAAGAGCAAAAGACTCTTTAGAACAGTGTTTCTCAACCTTGACAATTTTAAGGCATGTGGACTTCAACTCCCAGAATTCCACAGCCAGCAATGCTGGCTGTGGAATTCTGGGAGTTGAAGTCCACATGCCTTAAAATTGTCAAGGTTGAGAAACACTGCTTTAGAACACACAGGGGCCAGGAATTGCATAGTTCTTTGCAATTCTTTTAACCACAAGGGTCTTTTAATGAAATTGGGCAGGCAATCATAGCATAATATATGTATCTTGTTGTTAGTGTTAAATTCACATCAGTAGTATAAAAGGAGAGCAGGCTATATTAGTTAAGTATCTGTACAATAATTTAATGATTATAGATGTGATGGATGAGGAAAAGAAATAACTAATTATAACTAATAATAATGTGCCAATATAAAGCAGCAGCTTCCAGCCAAAACAATTTTTCAAGAATACCTCTAGGTCTCACTTTGCCCCATATATAGTTTCTGGCAATTAAAAAAGATGGGTGTTTTCCTGCCCAGGAAAAAAAAAAGGAAGATAGAAACCCATTGAATCTTATCCAATTTACCTCATTTGTTTTAAGCTGTATTTTTATTAGAGTTGGAGGTTTAGATTCAGGCCTTGGGTCAAATGAATATGGGATGAAGAGGGCTGTTTATGGAAATACCCATTCATGAACTAAGGTAAAAATCTGTGGTATGTGCACAATTTTTCATAGCAGCTGTCTATCAATCTCTGCTATTGACAAAGAATAGAGATAGGTCATTTTAGTTTAAGAGATCATGACATTCTATATATCTTTCAAGGTAAAAGGTGTAAACAGGCTCCTTTGAGTTTGAAATAATGTAAAGATCCATATCATAAGAGACATGCTTCTTCCTCTTCTTTTTATTTATTCACTGTCTTTGCCCTGAAAGCTCAAGGCTGAGAGAAGGAATGACTGAACAAAAATCACTCAAGTAAATTTTATGGTCAAGCTGAGATTTGAACTCCGTTCAAGAAGTCCTCAGGTTACCAGAATTTCCGTTCCTAAATGATGCAGTTGTAAAGGGCAGACATGTAATCACATTGCTTAGTGGTGGCAATCCTGCTTGCTGCTGTAACCCTAGGACTACATGGGGCGTTAAGCAAGGACTTCACGTGACCTCAGTGAGGATAGGGGCAGAAGTCCTAGGAAATCAAGCTGTGGGGGAGAATATAGCCAGACAGGCGGTTGCCGCAGAGGGGAGCTACAAAGCATAGGCTGTTGTGCAGGTGCCACGGAGGGGCAGGGAGTGCCACAGGCAGTCACTACAGAGAGTGGAGATGGGGTGAAGAAATGGTGGGAGCAACTTCTGACTTCTTGCCGACTTCTCCATTGATTTTTGCCTTTGGAAATTTGGCAGAAAACATCAGAAATTACAATCATGTGACTGCAGCTTGCTGTGACATCATAATCATGAGCTAGGCACCAAGTGCCCAGAATGCAAAATCATGACAGCAGGGTCACCGCAATAGCTAGAACTCTGAGGATCAGTCATTAGTCCTCCTCATTCAGCAAGCATTTCCAATGGAAATTTGAAGTGCCTTTATACATTCAAGACAATTTCTCTGGTGACATGTGCATCTTGTAAGAATTCTCTTTAAAATTATAACATAGAGTAAATTTCAATCCTTTCAACCATATATTTTCCTGCTGCACTGTATATTATAATCAAAATTTTTAGCCCACTTTTAGCCCATGTTATCTTTCATTTCTTCTTTTGTTTCAAATCTCAATAAAAGTTTATATATTTTAGCAATTCCATGTTCACCATTTGTACACAATTCTATTTCAAATTCAGTCTTACAATGTTCAAAAGCATACTCTATTTTAAATCTTTCTAATAACTATAAATAAGAAAACTATTAGCAATTATATCTCTCTGCCACCAATTATTCTTTTGATTTTATTTTGTATTCTGCTTGACAAAAATTCTACTATCTCACATAAGTTAGCCATTTATGTTTGCCTATTATTTCTGAATCAGTGGCCATCACCTTAGAACTACCTGTAACAAATAACGTTATTGTTAAATTCACAGCGATCAATCCGGGAGAAAAAGTATAGAGTCCAAACAATTGAAGAACTGCTGTTGATTGCTCTCAAATTCATTCTGAAACTCTGAATCATATGAAACTATATTGATTAATGCAAACATTTAACAATACAAATAATCAAGAAGCAGTTGCTTTTGAGAATAAAGATTATTCCCTCTACATGCTCCAGTATTGAGTAACAACAAATGGGAGATGCTTACCTTGCTAAAAATGTTATCAGTAAGGTCTGAAACAGTTGTTGATAATGTGGTTAGAAGCCCTTTCTTCCTTTTTCCCTA
This sequence comes from Protobothrops mucrosquamatus, assembly GCF_001527695.2. NCBI lineage: Eukaryota > Metazoa > Chordata > Lepidosauria > Squamata > Viperidae > Protobothrops > Protobothrops mucrosquamatus. The sequence goes on from NW_015386408.1 coordinate 385,009, forward strand.
ATAAAATACTTCTTAGGAGCTTCACTAAAAGGCTTTTTAATGCCATCCACACTAACTTTAAACATTAGAATTGATCAAAATGATAAATGTTGAAGAAATGATATAATATCGAATAAGGTAACTATTCTTTCTGTACTGTACGTTACTTAATGTTTTTCTACTTCAACCGAGCTATTTGCATTGTAATTTAATTACTATTAAAATTTAAAAGTATTTATGAATCATTGAAGATTTACAACTCTCAAGGAAAATTCAGCTATAGTTTGATAAAATATGGTTATTATTTAAACTAACAATGAATTTATGTGTAAAGATTCAAATATTTTATTTTCTTTATGTGTAGAATACCATATGCATAACATATTCATTAATTAACCACTTATAGTAGCGGAAAAAAATATTCCTTCTGGGACATAAAGCTATAAAAAGTATAGTAATACCGAATTTAAATACATGTAAATAACAGTATTTCTATATATAAACATTATGATGGAAAGGTTTTCATATTTTCATAATGAAAATCTCTTTCTGTGCAGGAAAGATGTTTTTATATCAATTTGTATCTATTCCAATTTTAGTTTTACATATTTCCTTGCTTAAATTTTAAACGTCTAAAAATTTGGATTATATTTATATCTGTTTTATTTTTATTTTTTCTTTCTGATACTGACATCCACTGGGGAAACTCATACTGGAGCAACTTAAAAGCATCGGAGATTTAAAATTTATCCTGAAATAATACTGCTTACTAGCTGTCAAGCTCCTTTTTATAAAAGTAGTTAAAGTATTATTCAAATAGTTCTCTACTGTTGGAGGGGCTCTTGTCATCAACCATAAGCTAGAAAAAATATAGATTTTACCACATATATATCTTGATGGGAAACTGGTTGATAAATTATGCTGTAATCTTCTGCGGAAATTAAAATAGTATATTTTAATACATACAGTACTATTATATATTTGTATACATTTAAATTTTGGAGAAGAGTCACATTTTAAACGTTTCTGAAGTTCAGATATATTTGTATAAATTAAAATTTTGGAGAAGAGTCACATTTTAAACATTTCTGAAGTTCAGATCAACACTTTAAGAATTGTGAGTGACCTGAAACTAGTCCTAAACTAAACTAGTCCTTTTATAGAAATTCCATGGAATTCAACAGAAACCTCTTCCAAACAAACGAATTTGGGATTGGGCATTTGTTATCTAAATGGAATGTGCAATGAAAGCTCGGGCAACCACTGTGGAAAATGATATGCCTAAGTTGTACTATATCACGTTGAATGGTTCACCTGGTCTGACAGCTTAGCTCAGAAGCCAGCATTCCAAACATATTAACCTTATATTTTGGGTGGGAAGAACATTCTTTAGATCAGGAGATGAAAGATGCAAGGGTGATTTGGAACATAAAAGGGAAACTAAGTGGTATTTACTAATACCCAATTGATAGTGAATCTGAAACAAGAAAACATCACACAATCTACCAACTCTGCTCTTCTAAATCCTCCAATCATTAATCAGCAAGTCTCACAAAACCAAATTGAAACTATAGGACAACTATGATGGAAACTTCACAAATTCTTGTTAACCAACAATAGCTTTTCTAACGAATACATTCTAGTTCCTCTTTTCACTCAAAAACGGTCCAATCTCAAAGTTATTCTTCTGCTTTAAAATATAGGAAAACCGAATAAGAAACATTCAAGGATGAAAAATAGCTAATAGAGTGGCTTAAATTTCTATCTGAGCATTAACCTTAACGTTTTCCTGTCAATTTTTATGAAAGATAACAAATAATGGAAAAAGATTAGGAAAAATAATCTATATATTTAACAGAATGATATTATTAACAAATACATAATTGATGCTGAGAAAGAACTGT
>NW_015386408.1:386991-435523 GCF_001527695.2 Protobothrops mucrosquamatus
GCTCCAACACTGGAAGTTTTTAAGAAGAGACTGGACGGCCATTTGTCTGAAATGGTATAGGGTTTCCTGCCTGAGCAGGGGGTTGGACCAGATGACCTCCAAGGTCCCTTCCAACTTTATTATTATTATTATTATTATTATTATTATTATTATTATTATTATTATTATTATTATTATTATTATTATTATTATTATTATTTAGTGCAATTATGTTCATTACAATACAGGCTACAATCAAGACAACCACAAAAATCAGTCTGTTGGCTGCAGATATAAAACCAAAAGCCACTCCTTGGGATAATATAGGTAAGCACTACCTATAACTTAGAATCTCACTGGCCAGATTGAGATCATCATGTTCTGTTGTCATCCCTATCAATTTTTTAAAATGTTTGTAACATTTTAGCTCATGAACCTGAGTAGCTTCAGGGTTTAAACCTAGAACAGAAATATAAATTTTAAATTTTATTTTTCTTAATGTATACAGACAGTCCTCAAATTTCTGTCCTATGTCATGATGGTCATTAGTCGAAGAACGCACAAGACCTGATTTTATGGCATTTTTGCAGTGGTTGTCAAACAAATTCTGTGGTTGAAAGTGAACCCATTATCTGCAATGGTCATTTTTTTGGGCAGAAACCAGAAGTAAACGATTGTTTCCAGCAAAAAAGTTGTAAATTGCGATCACATGACCATGGGATACTGGAAATGGCTATAAATGTGTGTCGGTTGCTAAGTGCCCAAATGAGATCACATGACTGCAGGGGTGGAGGAGCTGTCAGAACTTCAAATCTGGGTATAAGTACCCTTTTGCAGCTCCACTGTTACTCTGAATGGTTGCTAAGCAACTGATCATAAGTCAAGGACTACCTGCATCCAAAAACTATCCTTAGGTATTCTGGGAGGAGGCTTACCCCACAAATACACAGCACATATTTTACTAAATAGAATGCTCTCTGATTTTTAAAGATTCAAAACATTTAATTAATTAAAGCATTTCAACCAAGTGATTCTGAATAGCTAATAATACCTAAAAGTATAAAATAGAGCAAGCAGAGATTAAATTGGCTCATTATTGCATCTTTGAATGTCCAAAATAATGGAAAGGAAGAGATAAGGCAGAATTCATCATTTGTGTAACAATGGCTTGGGCCTTTTCACTCACATCACTTTCCTGTCACAAGCATTGAGGTGCTCCTGGGTTGAAAGGATTAGCTGGTAATATCTCCGTTGCCCAAGGGATGCCCAGTTAGGGGCTCCTTTCATGTCCCCAGCAGGAGCTAGAGTGAAGGACACCCAAGGGTGGCACTTGGGTTTCAAACGTGGCCTTGCTACTTCCAAACCAGGGTCCTAACTACGCAAGCCACCATGCTTCTCACTGATTTTTGGATTTCTCACTTCGATAGGTAGTATTTTGAAGGTGAGTGTTATGAGCATTCTCAGCTATTATTTCTGCTACTTTCAATTTCTATGCTTTTTATTGTTTTTACTCTGGTTTTAATTGCTAGCTGCCCAGAGTCATGTTTATGAGATAGGCGGCCATCTCAATTTATTAAATAAATAAAATAAATCTTAAACTCTAGATTTGCAGCCATTTAGTTCATTCTTTTCCAGTGAATCACAATTCTGTGGTCCCCTTATTAGATCATTTTGCAGGATGCATAGGCTAAACCTTCATATTTGCTGATAGATTTTGGATAATGGGTGCATCTTTCTGAGATTTGGCCATGTAAATTAACATATTCAGATCTAAATATCTGATATATACTTATCAAAGTGCAGTATTTTCATATTCTACGTAAAAACTTTCCTCAGCCTGATAATCCTACCCTGTCAAACTACATAACCTTTGGAAGACCAATTAAAGAGTAACAGGTTGGCAAAGTTGTTGTAGAGGCATGACCGACATAGCATTGCAGTAACTGAATATAAAGAAATACCATATAACATTTTTTTAAACCCAGTGCTATCTGTATATACTGAATTAAATGTTAGAATTTATAGTACAATATATGGGGAGAGGGATCCAAATTAGCAAAGGTTGCTGTAGATCCTAATTCATAGGGTCTATTTAAACAATAATCTCGCCATTTGAATCCCTGTGTATACATTTTGCAATTTGTTTGTTTATTTATTTTATTTATTGGATTTATGTGCCGCCCATCTTGTCCAGATGCAATTCTGGGGCAGCTTACCAACATTTATATGGATCCTCTTTTGCCAGACTCCTAATTAAATTTATTATACACCTCAGCTGATAAAATTATCCTCTATCTAATATGCTCTATCCTATGACTCAGATTAGGATATCAAAATAGAGATTTTGATCTTATTGTTTAGATCAGTCAGAATTAAATTGGATTTAATTAATTCATGTTTGATTAAATGGAGGCTTATGAGATTTCAAAACTCTTTTTCCTATGTTATCACTTAAAGAAGTTTGGTGAGTAAATTAAATTTTGGAAGTGTACCATTTGAGATGCACGTGAACCCAAACTGATTTGGCTGTGCAATGTATCTGAAATGCTTCTTCCATGAAAGCAGCTGAATAGGAGGGTCTGAGCAGAGAAATGGAAATATCACAACTACAAATATACAACTGAATTTTTAAGAATTATGAAAAACGTTACCGTAGTCTTCTACATCTTGATCATCTATTAATCCCACCGAGACTCCCAAATCCATACACTTCTTGCTATGCGCTTTGGACTTCATATGCTTTGTCAAATTTCCTAAAATAAAAACAAAAACAAAAGCAATAATGCACTGTTTTACTTTTAAAGTTGGATGCATAGCAGCACAGAAATGACCATAAGCATGCCAATTGTCACATATCGTATGGGGCATGATGTTGTGGTTTGTGATAGCTTTATAATAAATTATAGAAATGTATAGGAAATCAATAAATTATTTTTGCTCCCAACATTATTTTTGATACTCCTAGACCAGGGGTAGGCAACCTTGGCTCTTTTATGACTCGTGGACTTCAACTCCCAGAATTCCTGAGCCAGGTGACTTAGGAATTCTGGGAGTTGAAGTCCACGAGTCATAAAAGAGCCAAGGTTGCCTACCCCTGTCCTAGACTAAGCAAAATAAGGCTTATAAATATAACAGTGGTTAAGAAGGCAATGGCTAACTATTTCTACACTGTTGTCAAGAAAACTATATCTATCTGTGAAGACACCAGGAACTGAGCTTGATTTGAAGGAGATTTTTAAAGGAAAGTAACCCAGACAATTGCTGGTTTTCTGAAATTTGCCATTTCGTTCATATTTTTTGCAGTGCTTCTTATACTGTAAAATAATTAGATTTATTCAAAATTGTAACAAGTCTTGACATAATTAAAAGAACCAATTTTATAATAGCATGCAGTAGTTTTTCTTCTATAGTTGCATACAATTTTAATTTTATATTTGCATTGCCTTTAATTAAAATAAGCAATAAAATAAACCAGTTTGTTAATGTTAAATGCTATGAGGGAGAAAATTAAACCAAAGTTTTGATGTGGATGTCATCTCAGTTTTATATAATTTACAAAGTCTAGTTTTTAATTAACTAGACTTATGGCGGAACAAATAGACACCAGCATGCCCCTAACACACAGTGCCTTTTAAATTTGTTCACAATTAATGATTTAGTATTTGGAGCAATCAAATATATTCAAAATGTTCTTACATTTTTCTTATACATCCTTGACTATAGTAACTCCTGATAAAAAGCAGAAGAAAAAGTAGCTTGCCCAAATCAGCACAATTATATTTTTTAATACTAAGTCAAATCTAAATTAATTGCAAGAATTAAAATGGGCAAAATCAATACCGTTGCAGAGTATGTCAGCATGACAAATGGCTATATGACCAATTATATACAGGATGTGTTCTCAAAAGGGTCAGATCTTTCTGTATCCAAAATTCCTCCTGGGTATTTTGTCAGGCAAGGAAAGTCTTATTCGTACTTAAGTAATAGACACGGCCGGTTATAAATTCTTTTAAAGTTTTCATAGCTTTATAACAACTTTCCAAATCTTGAAGCAACAATTTTAAAAATTACAAAAATCTCTATAGTTTATCATTTATAAAAAGTCTATATAATCTACAGAAAGCCTTCTATACCTTGATCATGTATTAACTTAAATCTGACATGTTGAGCAGAAAAGTATCTGCTAAAGCAGGGCTTTTCAACCAGTGGTACGGGTACCACCTGTGGTACATTGGCACCTGGCAGGTGGTACGCGACCATCCTAGAAAAGTAGCGGGGGAGGGGAATGAGCTGAACCAGTGGCATACCGCACAAGCCTGAGCGAGAGATGGCTGGAGCTGCAGGGCTGTCAGGGCTCAGCGGAAGCGCCAGGATCAGTGCCGCTTTCCAGCTGATCGATGCTTCTTCAGGGCTATTGGGGCTCAGCAGAAGTGCCAGGATCAGCGCCAGGCTCCAGTTGCAGCTCGGCACTGATCCTGGTGCTTCTGCTGAGCCCAGAAGAAGCGCCGATCAGCTGGAATGTTGCAGCATCTCCAGGATCTTGTGATTTACATTCAGATGCTTGGCAACTGATTCATATTTATGACGGTCACAGTGTCCCAGGGTTATGTGAAGTGACCAAAACCTGCTGCAACCATCCAGCAGACAGGGGGAATAAAAACCAAACACACCCCACCCCACCCCAATCCGCTGGCAATCCTCAACAGAAATGCTCACAACAATGAAAAACTCGGACAGGAGGAAGAGCGCGGCCGGGCGGGCAGGCAAGTAGTGTCTTGCTCGGCTGTGGCTTGGGGGGCATTTTTTTCAGTGCCATTGTAACTTCGAACAGTCATTAAGCAAACTGTTGTAAGTCGAGGACTACCTGTACTTTATCATTTTTTTCCTTTTTTTTTTTTTTTGGTCATCAGGTTTTTGACACCTTGCTAGGCAACTGGTGGTACTCGGATGTTGCCATATCCTAAAAGTGGTACAATGGGTGAAAAGGTTGAAAAGCCCTGTGCTAAAGCATCCTGGGAATGGAGGGGACCCAAAGCAACGATCCATGAACAACTGAACTACCTTTAGTCTTGAAGGAAAAATTGCAATAATTGCAATGATATGGACGGACATCTGTGTGCGTGCGAATATGTTTCTTCAACATACTGGGCTTTTTACAGCGTATCCCACACTCTTCACATATATATTTTCCTCTTCCTCTCCCACGAACATAGACATATTCTTCATTTGATTTATATCTAGTTTAAATGGGACAGAAAATAATCTAATGTGAGCAATAATACTATGGGAATAAATGTTAGGCATGGAATTTGGCAAACACTTGAAAGAGAAATCAGCTCATCAACTCTGCTGTTGCAATGTTTTAAAAGTTCAATTTTTAAAATTACATTTTGAAAATCTGAGAACAGCAGCCCGGCACTGAGTCTGGTTTAAAAAAAAAGGGGCGGGGAATGATAAATTTGGAGTACCAGGAAACTTCCTAGAGCAGTTTTGCAAACTTGGCAACTGAGATGTGTGGACATAAACTCCTAGAATTTCCCAGTCAGATTTCCTACACATCTAAAAATTGCCAAGTATGAAAAACACTGTCCTAGATTATTGAAGAGAAAGCACAGTGGGATGTTTTGCTTGCAAGTTCTGTATGTGTGTGTGTGTTTTCTTGAAAATCACAGTGTATTTTTAATGAAATAGTTTGTTTTGGGGCAATATGTGATTTTGAAGCCTGGAATGCAACTTTTCTACTGCCCAGTTATGATTTTGTGTCCTGGCGTTAGGCCTTTTATTTTACTTTTCACCAAGCTATACTTTCTTTTAACCTCATGAATTTGTTTTCCCAAAAATTAGTGTTTTATGACTTGATGCACCCATAACGACTATGAGAAACACCCTAATAGATTCAAACTATCAAATGTCTCTACTTGGCTACAAAAGACTCAGATGCCTGTTTTCTAAGTTCTACCCCAAAAACTGTTCAACAAATTTGCCAGAAATTGTGCTAAAAGAATCAAATGATACAGCATATCAGATGTTCTGCTAGCTGAACCTTTAACAAGCTCTAAAGCAATCTTCCTAATGTGCTAGTTTCCAGATGTGTTGGGAATAACACATTTCCAGTCAGAACGGAGCCCTCTGGGATTTCTAAAAACCATGGGCCTAATATATTTCATATTGAACAACTAGGTGATGATACTAATTCAACAGAAGGACTGGATACATGGAATGTGGTTTAGGGTTTATCAACCCATCTTATGGTTTACATAAGATATCATTTATGTAATTTTAACCTTCTATAAAGGTTTCCATATGCTGCATCTAAGGTGCATAAAAACATGTTATGTTAGTAGTGCAACAAAGTATAACACATGGGTGAATATGTTATTCAATACAAAAATTGAATGAAAGTTTCTTAAATTTGGAAAGGTCTGTATGTATAAAGAACTGAGTCTGAATAATTAAATAAGAAAATGCAAAATAGAAAAGGGGAAACGGTTAAAACTATAAATGCTGAGCCAACTGAGACGAAAAGATAACAAACAATTTAGAAAACCAAAACACTAGATCTACCCAATTACCCAAACCATTAAATTAAATCTAGAAATAATATCTCAGCCTAACCACATTTCGCATAATGAAATACAAATTCTATTTCACAAAAACAGAGGATGAAATAATCAGATTTCAGTTCAAAATAATCAATAAAAGTTGCAGCACTTTTAGAAAAAAAAACCACTCACCCTCCATCAAATATTTTAACTCTTCTTGGCTCATTTTTGGCTATGTTCTCAATATCTTGATCAGTACTTAGTTCAGAGTTTTCTTTATTGCTGAATTTCTTTGCTGCCTTTTGTTTAACTAATGCCTGCTGAGATAAATGTAAATAAACTCTTACAAATTTAACTAGCAGATTAGTAGCATCTGTTAATATAGAAATCTACCACCTCAAAACAAAATTATTCTATAAGTAGGGTACAATTCAATCCATTTGTGCAACTAATATTAACCAACTCAAAATACATGTATATTTTACAAATCAGCTCTTTACATTTTGATTTAATATTTCTTGTTAACATGATTGATAGATTCATAAGCAATACACAATTTCTATATAAGATTGAAAATAATTATCTTTAGTTCAAATTATAGGATTGTCACCTGAGACAAAGTACTTTTATATAGGTAGAAGCACCATTGATTACAATGGGTTGAATCATTTATGCAATTAGGAATAGAATTAGCCAAGTATATGCATGGCTTGTAAAATAAAAGAACCTTACATATATGCATTATGCTCTTTTTGTAAGCCTCTGTTACAATATGTCAGTTTTATCACAGAGAAATACTACATATTATTTAAAAATTGTCTTCAAGGGCCTAATTTCTCCTATGTATGCCCAAATCTGTCTATATAGTTCAAGGCAGGGATGTATCCTATAATTACACATTGTAAAATAGATGTAAAACATGGGCGTGGAATTCACTACAATGGAAAATTATTTTCATATTTCTGATAAGACTGTTAAACAAAGCATGAAATTTTTATATCTAGTGATATTAGAGGGTTAAATTTCCTCTCTAGATATCAAAAGATACAATTTCTAGAACTATTTACTGTATTACTAGTAATGGCACAATAAATTATTCCAAATATTTTGATCAACTTTTATCATTCACACAGTTAGGCCAATTCAGCTTTTCTTGAAGCAAAACCTATATATTCATCTATTATTCCTCTGCTACTACATGTATATTGAATAAGGTTATCATACTGAGAAAAGAAAATCAACCAATGCTTTACCCTCTTCCCTCCACAACCCATTATTTATGCTACTCTTGAATGGGTTTTTTTATTCAAGAGCTAGATAAAAAGGCTACAAAGAAATAAAGAATAACAAATGCTTAGCTATATCCTCATTCCTAATGATTGTCTATACTGCAGACAGTATAATACCCACTATGTACTTGGGTACCACCCATGCAACACTTTCAATTCATGTCCCATTCAGGGCTGTGTGTGTAGTGTATTACTTGTATTAACCCTAGGAAAACTTACAGAAATCCTAGCTCAGTGGTGGCGAACCTATGGCACGCGTGCCAGAGGTGGCACTCAGAGCCCTCTCTGTGGGCACGCGCGCCATGCCCCGGAGATGGCAACTGTCCTCTTCAACCAGCCGCCCGCTAACTCGCCGAGGTCCCACATAGCCAGATACATCCCAGCACCCATGCGCTCGCTGGTCTCTGTGTGTGGGGGCCAATGGTGTCAGGCAGCAGCCGCCCCGGCCCCTGCCTCACCTTGCCCTGCGACAATGGCACCCCCGCCCTGCCTCGCCTTGCCTCACCTCACCCTGCAGGACGAGCCTCCTGCCCACCGCCCCACCCACCAAAGACTCCCTGGATCTCCCCAACCTTGCCCGCCCCCCACAGGCATCCCTCCCCAGGAGCAACATCAAGCTGGCCACGCCAACCCATCTGCCATGACCAATATAGCCATGCCCACCCAGCGGGCCACGCCCACCCAGCACCCGGCGATACATAAGTGGTTTTGGGTTGCAGTTTGGGCACTCAGTCTCTAAAAGGTTCGCCATCACTGTCCTAGCTGACATGCCCATCTGGCTGAGAATTCAGGATGTTGTATTCTCAACATAAGGAATACATTAGATGGGAAAGGCAGTTAATCATGCATATTTATTATGTAATTCCTCCACAAATATTTACAGCTACACTAGTAATAGGGAATTCTGCTGCTGTTTAGTGAAACAATCACTGGCCTAAATATGGACAATAGTAGAATTTCACTAGATTCACTACTTTGCCCCATATTAATTGGAATCAAAAACTGAGACCACTGAAGAGGGCATTTATTCAAAATCTTTTGGCTCCTGAATGTAAATTATGGCTGTTAATTATAATATTCATAAGGAGACAGTGAATGCAAAGTAGAAAATTTGCTTTCAAACTAGGTTAACCAAAAGTTAAATGTAAATTTTAAAAAAAAATTCTTTAAAGAATTTTAAATTCTTTGCCAATGGCCACATTTGTTCTCTCTATGCCACTGCATTTATTCATTGTATTTATCCTGACACCTTACAGAGAAACTATGATTGTATCCAGTATCACCTTTAGTACTGAAGCTAGAAAAAAATGCAGTTCAGAAATATTTAATTCAGGTACTAGCGAGTACTTAAAAGGCTAATTCTCTATTTGAACAGATATCCTTGTTTCCTCCATCTTGGGGTCTATTCAGATATGTGGATGTTAACTTCTAGAATTCCCAGAAACTAACATGCCCACCCCCTTCATGGATTACTGCCTTGTCGTGGCGAAGGGGCTTGCGTAATTCAATGAAGCTATGAGCTATGCCGTGCAGGGCCACCCAAGACCAACAGATCATAGCAGAGAGTTCTGACAAAATATGATCCACTGGAGAAGGAAATGGCAACCCACTCCAGTATCTTTGCCATGAAAACCCTATGGACAGTACCAAAAGGCAAAAAGATATGACGCTGGAAGATGAGCCCCTCAGGTCAGAAGGTGTCCAATATGCTACTGGGGAAGAGCAGAGGGCTAGTACTAGTAGTGCCCGAAAGAGTGAAGCAACTGGGCCAAAGCCGAAAGGACGCTCAGCTGTGGATGCATCTGGTGGTGAAAGGAAAGTCCAATGCTGTAAAGATCTTTTCTCCATAGGAACCTGGAATGTAAGATCCATGAATCAAGGCAAACTGGACGTGGTCAAACAAGAGATGACAAGACTGAACATCGACATCTTAGGAATCAGCGAATTAAAATGGACAGGAATGGGTGAATTTAATTCAGAGGACCATCAGGTATAGTACTGCGGGCAAGAATCCCTCAGAAGAAATGGAGTAGCCTTCATAGTCAATAAAAGAGTAGGAAAAGCAATACTGGGATACAATCCCCAGAATGACAGAATGATCTCAGTGCGAATCCAAGGCAAACCATTCAATATCACAATAATCCAAGTCTATGCCCCAACCACTAGTGCTAAAGAGGATGAAATTGACAGGTTCTATGAAGTCCTACAGCACCTGATAGAATCAACACCAAAAACTGATGTCCTTATCATCATGGGGGATTGGAATGCTAAAGTAGGAAGCCAAAAAATAAACGGAATAACAGGCAAGTTTGGCCTTGGGAGTACAAAATGAAGCAGGGCACAGGTTGATAGAATTTTGTCAAGAGAATACGATGATCATAGCAAACACTCTTTTCCAATAACCCAAGAGACGGCTCTACACATGGACATCACCAGACGGTCAACACAGAAATCAGATTGACTATGTGCTCTGCAGCCAAAGATGGAGAAGCTCTATACAGTCAGTAAAAACAAGACCAGGAGCTGACTGTGGCTCAGATCATGAGCTTCTTGTTGCAAAATTTAGGCTTAAATTGAAGAAAGTAGGGAAAAACACTAGGCCACTTAGGTATGAACTAAATCATATCCCTGATGAATATACAGTAGAGGTGACAAATAGATTTAAGGAACTAGATCTGATAGACAGGGTGCCTGAAGAACTATGGACGGAGGTTCGCAACATTGCACAAGACATAGCAACTAAAACCATCCCAAAGAAAAAGAAATGCAAGAAAGCAAAATGGCTGTCTGAGGAAGCTTTGCAAATAGCTGAGGAAAAAAGGGAAGCGAAAGGCAAGGGAGAAAGAGAAAGATACACCCAATTGAATGCAGAATTCCAGAGAATAGCTAGAAGAGATAAGAATGCCCTCTTAAAAACACAGTGCAAAGAAATAGAAGAGAACAATAGAATAGGGAGATCCAGAGATCTCTTCAAGAAAATTGGAGATATGAAGGGAACGTTTCATGCAAAGATGGGCATGATAAAGGACCAAAATGGCAGGGACCTAACAGAGGCAGAAGAGATTAAGAAGAGGTGGCAAAATTACACAGAAGAACTATAGAAGAACGAGCTTAGCGTCCCTGATAACCATGATGGGATGGTCACTGACCTCGAGCCAGACATCCTAGAATGTGAAGTTAAATAGGCCTTAGGAAAGCTGAGTGGAGGTGACAGTATTCCAGCTGAGCTATTCAAAATCTTAAAAGACTATGCAGTAAAAGTGCTACACTCAATTTGCCAGCGAATTTGGAAAACTCAACATTGGCCACAGGATTGGAAAAGGTCAGTTTACATTCCAATTCCAAAGAAAGGCAATGCCAAAGAATGTTCAAACTATCACACCGTTGCACTCATTTCACATGCAAGTAAAGTTATGCTTAAAATCCTACAAGCTAGACTCCAGCAGTATGTGGATCGAGAACTTCCAGAAGTACAGGCAGGATTTCAAAGAGGCAGAAGAACTAGAGATCAAATTGCCAACATACGCTGGATCATGGAGAAAGCTAGGGAGTTCCAGAAAAACATCTACTTCTCCTTCATTGACTATGCTAAAGCCTTTGATTGTGTGAATCACAACAAATTGTGGCAAGTTCTTAAAGAGATGGGAGTATCAGACCATCTTATTTGTCTCTTGAGAAACCTATATGCGGGTCAAGAAGCAACAGTGAGAATTGGACACGGAACCATGGATTGGTTCAAAATTCCCTTTCCTCAGGCCGTTCCGACATAAGACAGCGGGACGGATAAATTGAATATACGTCTCGTGTAGTACTCTTTCCGTCCCGATCTACTTAGTTTTCAACCTTAATTCTAACGGTCCTCTTTATAGTTGTTGGATTCTATACGTCTACTATGGTGAGATTACCGTCTTTCACTTCTCCTTGATTAGAGCCTCTTGATGCAGGTGAAGCAGGAGAGTGCAAAAGTTGGCTTGAATCTCAACATCAAGAAAACCAAGATCATGGCATCCGGCCCTCTCAATTCCTGGCAAATAGATGGGGAAGAAATGGAGGTAGTGACAGATTTTATCTTCCTGGGCTCCAAGATCACCACAGATGGGGACTGCAGCCAAGAAATTAAAAGATGCTTGCTCCAGGGGAGGAAAGCTATGGCAAATCTAGACAGCATACTAAAAAACAGAGACATCACCCTGCCAACAAAAGTACGTTTAGTCAAGGCCATGGTTTTCCCAGTGGCAATGTATGGCTGTGAAAGTTGGACCATAAGAAAAGCTGAGCGCAAAAGAATTGAGGCCTTTGAATTATGGTGCTGGAGAAGACTCCTGCGAGTCCCCTGGACTGCAAGACGATCAAACCGGTCAGTCCTAGAGGAGATCAACCCTGACTGCTCTTTAGAAGGCCAGATCCTGAAGTTGAAACTCAAGTACTTTGGCCACCTAATGAGAAGGAAGGACTCACTGGAGAAGAGTCTAATGCTGGGAAAGATTGAGGGCAATAGAAGAAGGGGATGACAGAGAATGAGGTGGCTGGATGGAGTCACTGAAGCAGTAGGCGTGAGCTTAAATGGAATCAAGAAGATGGTAGAGGACAGGAAGGCCTGGAGGAACATTGTCCATGGGGTCGTGATGGGTCGGACATGACTTTGCAACTAACAACAACAACATGCCCACACAAGCAACTAGCTTCTGGAAAGCTGAGGCTAGTTGAAAGAATGAACCATCTGGAAACAGAATATGCAATCAAACATATGCAATTAAGACTAAATTGAAGGTACTCACATTTTGAGTAATAATTTTTGTAGTCAAAACAAATTCAGTTCTACAGACTTGGGCAGAGCCTTTAAAATGGATATTCTTTTAATTCATACTGATTTCTTCTTTATTGTTTTCAGTTTTCTACTGAAACGTTCTAACCTCCACTGACATCATCATGCACATGATCCTGATTTTCAAAATATTTACTACTTAATAGGTTTAATCAGCACAAGGAAAAAGAGAAGCAGCAGCAGTTGGTTGACAAAAATTGTAACATCACTTTTTTTAAAAAAATTGCACTACTCCCTCAAAATGGTCCCACAATTCAGCTCAAAATTTCTATTGCTAAGTGAGACATTTTAAGTTAATTTTGCCCCAATTTACAACCTTTCTTGAGTTGTTAAGTGAATCACTGCAGTTGTTAAATTCGTAACACGGTTGTTAAGTGAATCTGGCTTCCCCATTGACTTTGCTTGTCAGAAGGTGGCAGAAGGTGATCACATGACCACAGGACACTGCAAGCAGCATAAATATGTGTCAGTTGCTAAGCGTCTGAATTTTGAATGTGACTGTGGGGATGGCGCAATGGTCGTTAAGTATGAAAAAAGGGTCATAAGTCACTTTTTTCAGTGTCATTGTAACTTTAAATGAACTGTTGTAAGTTGAGAACTATCTGTATTTTATATAGTTCCTTATTTTCAGGCACTTGAAAGAGGACCATCAATCATAAGAAAAGGTTATATGTTCCTTATATTACAGCTCAAACGTTTTTGTCAAGGAAAACTAAATTCTGCAATCTACATAAACTATGTCAGTGGTTCTCAACCTTTTTAATGCTGCGACCCCCCAACCGGTCGTAAGTCGAGGACTAAACCAGTTGTAAGTCGAGGACTAAACCGGTCGTAAGTCGAGGACTACCCAACCGGTCGTAAGTCGAGGACTTTCCCTGCCCGGGAGTGCCGCGCATGCGTGGTTCCGCCCCCTGCGCCAGCCGAGGCGTAGCTGGCAAGCGGCAGAGACGGAGCAGGCTGACCACCAGCTGGCCCAGCCCAAGGGAGGTAAGGCACCCGCCAGAAAATGGGGGAAAATGGCGGACAAAATAAATGGACAAAAAAATGGCGGACAGCCTTGCTTGGCAACCCCCGTGAAATGGTCGATCGACCCCAAATGGGGTCCCGACTCATAGGTTGAGAACCGCTGAACTATGTAAATAAACCAGATTGTGTTTCCCATTTATTTCCCGTAACTAATTTAGTTAGCCAAGAAGCCTGTTTGCTGATGATCTTACCAATGAATCCTTTAATCCTATGGAATTAAATCTGCGGTAAATCACATTGAAGAAACTTAGCATTTTTGTTGGATAATATCTCATCCTGTGCTGGCATAGAGTTCACAGACACCAATTGCCACATAGTATAACAATTATAAAGCTGACTCATAGAACATTGATACTGTAGTAACAGAAATTCCAGGATGTACATGAATGACAAACTTGCCTTGTATGTAGGTACTCCTCAATTTATGACAATTGAGCCCAAAATTTCTGTTGCTAAGCAAGACAGTTATTAAGTAAGTTTTGCCCCATTTTTTCACAGTTCACAGATTCACAATTAAGTGAATCAGTGGTTATTAAGTTAGTAACGTGATTGTTAAGTGATCACATGACCCCAAGATATTGCAACCATAATAAATACATGCCAGTTGCCAAGCATCCTAATTTAGATCACGTGACCATGGGATGCCGCAATGGTCATAGGTGTGAAAAACGGTCGGTCATAAGTCACCATTTTTAGTGTTGTTGTAATTTCAAATGGTCACTAAACAAATGGTTGTTAGTCAAGGACTATCTGTTCATGTATTTAAATCAAAAATCAAAAACTTCACTAGATAATATAGATAATTTCCACCAATATATATTTCCAGTAATTCTGACAATAAGATTTCAAATTATTTAAGATGGTCAAAAAGTTCCTTTTCTATAATCCTAAACCTAAACCAGGGGTAGGCAACCTTGGCTCAGGAATTCTGGGAGTTGAAGTCCACGAGTCATAAAAGAGCCAAGGTTGCCTACCCCTGGCCTAAACCATATGGAAACTGGACAAAATCAGTTTATATTAGCCTAAGATTGTCTGTTCAACATTCTGACCTAGATTCCCAGTAAAACTCACTCAACCTAAATAAACATACAGTTACAAAAGGAAGCCACTTTGAAATAGATGTAACCTGGAAACCATTCCCTGACTATAACTTAATAATTAATTTATACAATTATCCAATGTTTGGGTTTCTCTGTGATTTCAGATTTACAGAATACCTATTCTTAGCAATATTGATTGAATGTATTATAGAGCATAATTTTATCAGTGATTTATATTGTGCTGACTATGGTTCCTAATATTCATGTTTAGCTTACAGCTTAATGGCAATTTTTAATCTTTTTAAACAATGTAATAGATTCAGCTACTCATAATTAATAATATACTCAAAATATATTCTCTGTGATATTTTAAATTTTTTGTTTATTCATTTTTATTTTACTGCATTATTTTTCTTGTTCATTTATTTTTCTATTTTTTCTTTCAAATGCCTCATCATAGTAAAAAGCAAAAGAAATGCAGCTATACTGCAGACTAAACGACCTCAGTATGTAATATAAAGCAGAGTTCCCCAACCTTTTTGGGGTTGGTGACCCGGAGCGGGGAGAGGGGGAAAAATGCTTTTTGGGGGGGGTGAACGCATGTGCATGTGCGCACGCGAACACCCATTGTTCATGCAAGTGGGGCTATGAGCGCTCACGCAAGTGGGACCACAAGTGCCTGCAACACTCGCACATGGGGCCGCAAACGCCCATGACACTCCCGCAAGTGGGACCATGAACGCCCGCAACACTCATGGTGATGCTTGCGTAAATGGGGCCACGAACACTTGCAACGCTCACACGAGTGGGACCGCAAACGCCTGTGACGCTCGCAACGATGCTCGTGAGTGGGGCTGTGCACGCACGTGCATCTCTGCCAGCCACTCCCATGGCCCGCTGAGTAATGGGCTGCAGCCCATAGGTTGGGGACCCTGATATAAAGTATACTGAGTATAAAGTATACCAGTATAAAGGCTCTTATAATGTTTAGTGTTTATGACTCTATATGATCAAATATCTTTGCAGTTTGAATATCTGGTAGATATTTACTGTTACGTATCAAGTTTCTCTTCCTGAATGATAGACACTGTCTACTGCAGGCATGTCCAACCCGCAGGCCGCATGTGGCCCTGGACAGCTAATAATGCGTCCCACAAGATTATAAACTTTTTAACTTTGTTATGCAATTTATAAACATTATATTATAAATTTTATATGCGACTCAAGACAATTTTTCACTCAATGTGGCTCAGGCAAAGCAAATGGTTGGACAACCATACTTTACAGTGTTGAAAGGCTTGGTACTGACTTCTGGAGTGACTTATTATTCTTGTGTATGTCTATCTGAACACAGGTATCATTTTTGGAATCAGAATTTGGATTATGTAATATGCTTTTGCCTCTCCAATTCATATTCCTGATCCAGAACAGTCTTGTACATTAGCAGAAGATATTCATATTATATATTCCCATAGTAATGACGATCACTTTTATTAAAAAACAGTAAGATATATTCAATTTTTCTAAAGGACAACGCTGGATTTAAGATATTCCTCCAAAAGTTAATTAAACATATATGAAATTCTTACCCCTATGGGTGTTACATGTCTTCTTCAATCTCGGGTCCTCTAAAATAGCCCTGAGAGTTTGAGGGTTCTGCATACCGTGTTTCCCCCAAAGTAAGACTCAGTCTTTTTTTTTGCCTCCAAAAGAGGCACCAGGTCTTATTTTCAGGGGATGTCTTTTCCACAGTCTCACCTGGTGGCAGCAGCATCGACAACCTTGCCCAGCCGACCTACTTCTTCTGTGGCTGCTCTCCACCACTCACACATGTGTGTTGCCCCGGCCTCCATTTCAAGCTAGGGCAGGGTGAGGGGATAGAGATACCCCATGCGCCCTACACCCACTTACCATTGCAGCCAGGCCTCCAATGCCCGACACCTCCCATCTGGACATTAAATAGTCTAGTCCATATACTGTGCAGATGTTCCTGTACACAATGCCACCTACTTGGCTGTGTCCTTCAGTGTATGTAGTTCTTGCCTGCATCTTATATTCTGCCACTTTGTGTTGGATTGTTTCTAAAGCTTCTCTGCACAATCTTGGGTCTTATCTAATGTGGTAGAACCTGGTTTTTAGTGCCTGTTCTTGTTTTGCTATGATAAGTGCTTCAGTGCTGTCTTTTAGTCCAGTCCTTTACAGCCACTGATAGGAGTTTCCAAAGTCGGCTATTTCTGTTATCTGTCAATGGTATATCCCATGTAGGGTCTAATCTTGCCAAGGTATTTCCTCTGCTTGAACTTCCTCCCGTTCTCTCAGTAGCTCATCTTTGGGTGCCATCTTACTCCTAGATACTACTGGTTTCATTCAGGATAGTGGCTTTGATACTCACCAAACCCTACCTGCCCCTTTTCTGGCTTTTGTACTTGGGGTAGAAATCTCCATACATTGTGAGGAGCTTTCAAGTCTTCACATCAGCAGGTTCCATGTCCTTCTTTGGCCAGCTCACTGTACTGCCAGGTATCTTGATGATTAAGGATGTATAGGTTGATGGCATAGATCTTGTTCTTCTCACTGAGCTGGCTCTTCAGGACTTGTTATTCTTTGGCAGTATTTGAATGTTGCTGTTTTCCTTGCACTTCATTGTGGTTCCCATGTGACTGTAGGAACCAAGATACCTTTAGCTGGTCTGTAGGTCTGTCATGTGGCCTCCTGATAATTCCACACCCTCAGTCTTAACTAATTTTCCTCTCTTGATTACTATCAGGCTAGATGTGTCCAGGCCTCCAGTTCTCTAATTCCAGCTCCAATGTTTTTTCCATAGATCAACATCACCCCTAAATCTCATTTGCTCTTAGCATACAGCTTGATGTCATCCATGTAGAGGTGGTATCTGAAGAGTAGTTCCACTCTTGAACGTGTATCTATATTCAATCCTTGTGGTTCAAGCCTATGAAGAATAAGAGAGGAGACAAGTGCATTACCTTGGTATATGCTACACTTGATGGCCATTTGTGCAAGCAGCCTTGAGTTTATTTCCAGTATTGTCTTCCACAGTTCCACTGAATTCTTGAGGAAAGTCAGATCCATATGTGGGGCACTGAGTTTTAGGCTTTCCTGTAGTCAATCCATGCTGTGCTCAAATTGGCTGTTTAGGCTTATATCTATGAGCAACTGGTGTTTTGAACCTATGTGCTCATGTACTGGCACATACGATCCTATAACTTGCGTCAATAATGCCCAGTAGGACTTTCCATGTTGCAGGGAGGTAGGTTATTGACCAATAGTTGGACAGCACTACATCCTTATGATCAGCACTGTCCTTTCCTTGTGTTAGCCAGTTTAGGTGGGAGTCTGTTGCTAGCAGCTGGTTCATCTATACAAGCTAAACATTCATGCACTGCTATTACTTTCTTTAGCCAGTAATGTGAATCACATCTGGGCCAGGTGCTGTCCAGCTCTTCATGTTCTTGTCCCACTGTGGGATGTCTGCTACTGTGATGGTGACTGGTTCCTGTTCTGGGAAATTGCTGTGGTCTGCTCTTAGATCCTACAGCCATTTTGCACTGGTATTATATATTTTTATTTTCTCCTATATGTTCTTCCAGCACTATTCAGTTTCTGGTGTTGGTGGCTCTGCTGTTAATGTGTTGTTGCACTGCTGGGAGTACACCTTAAATAGGTCTTTGGAGAACAGGGCATTTTTTCTTCTTGGCCTCAGATTCTCTAGTGCAGTGGTGGCGAACCTATGGCACGCTTGCCAGAGGCGGCACTCAGAGCCCTCTCTGTGGGCACACGCGCCATGTCCCGGAGATGGCAACCGTCCCTCTTCAACCAGCCGCCTGCTAACTTGCTGAGGTCCCACATGGCCAGATGCATCCCAGCACCCATGCGCTCGCTGGCCTCTGTGTGCAGGGGCTGATGGTGTCAGGCAGCCACTCACCTTGCCCTGTGACAATGGCAGCCCCGGCCCGTCTCACCTTGCCCTGTGACAATGGCACCCCCACCTTGCCTCACCTCACACCACAGGACGAGCCTCCTGCCCACCGCCTCACCTGCCAGAGACCCCCTGGATCTCCCTCAACCGTGCCCGGCTCCCACAGCGATAAATAAGTGGATTTTGGGTTGCAGTTTGGGCACTCGGTCTCTAAAAGGTTCGCCATCACTGCTCTAGTGTATTGTCTTAGCCTGCTAGCCAGTGCGTTGAGCTTTTGTTTAGCAGTCCTTAAGGCTTCAGATGAAGTCAGCCCTTGCATTTTTTTCAGTAGCTGAGTTTTATCCTTAATCTCCATACACTTCTGTAGTTCCACTAGCTGACTAAACTCTGAGTTGAACTGATCTTGCCTCCAACATACCTTCCTTCTCTCTCTCTCTCTCTCTCTCTCTCTCTCTCTCTCTCTCTCTCTCTCTCTGTGTGTGTGTGTGTGTGTGTGTGTGTGTGTCTATGTGTGTACTGCTGTTTTTCTTGATTGCATAATCAAGCATCTCCAGAATTGCTGTAGTATGTACCAGTTCATTGAGTTATGGTGGTAGTACAGATTGCCATGAAGGTTATATTGGCATATTCTAGCATATTAACTGATGGTACTTCTCCAAAGAATCTTGGTAATCAGTTCCAAGGGTTGACTGTAGCTAGTTTATCCATGATCTTATGCCTTGTATCAGTTGGTGTGCTTTGTAATGGAGGGGAAGGCAGTAACATTCAGCTTTAGGTGTTGGCTGCAGATCCAGTTGTTCTTCTGGGTCTCCAGGATACAATATGTAGTTGGTCTGACTTAAGCTATGGCAACAGCTTCCCCTTCACTATGTTGAAGCACTGGGTAACCAGATGTTTATCAGTTGGCATGGATGTAGATCTTCTGTCCATTCATAGTTCCTTTATGCATTTAATATATCCCCCCTCATTTGGTCTACTGTTGCAGTAGCATTCCATCAATTCTAAGTCTTTCGTCTCATCCATGTATGACTTGTTCCAGTAGCCCACTTATCATCAGATTGTTCTGTTTCCCCAATATCTGGCAAAGACCTTGTTAATCTGGGTGATGTCTGAGGTGGCATGACTCCCTTGTGTCACTCTCATATACAAGGTAAACAGGTGAAGCATCAGGAGGTCCTTGCCAAAGGAACCCTACTTGTAATGTAAGTACCAGCAGGGATTCAAACTCTGGTCTCCCACAACAAAGTGTGGCACTCTAACCACTAAGCCATCCAGCTTCTATCTATAGTATCTCTTTTTCTGTTTCTTTCTATCTTTTTCTACACACACACACACACACAGCACATATATATAGATACATTACATATCCATACATACTGTATTTTCCCGAAAATAAGATCTAACCTGAAAATAAACCCTAGTTTGATTTTTACACGTACACCTAATATAAGCCCTACTTAAAATAAGCCCTAAATTAAGCCCTAATTAAGCCTAAATAAGCCCTAAATAAGCCCTAATTAAGAGCCTGTGTAACTGGCTGCCCACCCACTCTGTCTGGTTGTTGGAGGTGCACCGCCATGACGTGAGCTGAGGCAGGTGGGGGAGGGGTGGAGCCCCGCACCCACTAACCTCAGGGCCCCTGCAGCCAGGCCTCCCACGCCCTGACACTTGCCTCACTTGCGGTAGCAGCACAAACAGCCCCGTCCAGCAGGAGCCCATGTGGGTCCTGTCGGCCCACTTCTTCTGTGGCCACTCGGTGCCGCTCGTGCATGTTGCCCCTGGCCTCTTGTTTTCCCGGCAGAAAGGCCTCTGCAGTTGAGAAAGGAGTCCTGGTTGATGTGTGCATCACCCCTCCAGCCTCTGTTTTGCCGGCAGAAGTCTTCAGGAAAGAGGCCCTTTAAAGGCCTCTGCCGGCAAAATGGAGGCCAGGGGGTGATGCATGTGTCAACATGGGGCTCCATTCTCGGCTGCAGAGGCCTTTCCTGAAGGCCCCTGCCAGCAAAACGGAGGCCAGGGGGCGACGTGCACGAGCGGCCGCAAAAGAAGTGGGCCGGTGGCAGCCACCTGGGCTCCTGCTGGATGAGGCTGTTGGTGCCGCCGCAGCAAGGTGAGACAGTGGAAAAAATAAAACAGCCCCTGAAAATAAGACCTAATGCCTCTTTTGGAGGCAAATAAATAAATAAATAAATAAATAAGACTGGGTCTTATTTTGGGGGAAACACGGTATATATTTACATACACATACATCAATAGAAACAGGAAGAAACAAGAAATTGTAAAGACAGAATGAATAGAAAGGCTAGCCAGAAACAGGAAAGGAAAAGCATGTGAATGAAATAGGAAGGTGATGAAACAAAAGGAAATGGTGCTGGGCAAAAGAAGAAAGAAAAGAGACAACCAATGGCCAATGCATTCTAGTAAATTCCATCGAATTGTATGACTTTTACTCACAGGTATGTATGCTTCAAAAGTGTTCACAAGTGGAGTTTGATTCCTACTAATTACATAAGCACACCCATAAAGTTTTCTTGAGACCAGTACATTCACTACTGCCAACTCCCCAGGAATTTTCTAATTGTCTTCTATCCAAATACTAAACAGGCTTATCTAATCTAGACAAAGTTGACCAGGATACTCACTTTAATCATTATGAAATCTGCAATATTTAACTCAAGGGAGAATAAAATGAAAGCAAGTTAACTCCACCTGCCTTTTACTAAAGAAGTCAGAATCACTGCTTCTTCCTCACTGCGAGTGAGGACTCTGAAGGGAAAAAAATGAATGCATAGAGGCAACTTTCAGGCTGTAGGCATCATGCATTTTTTTCAGAGACTTAAACTGTGCCTGTCATATTTCTTTTCATGTAAATATTTGACGAGCTATCAAGAAAAAAGATGAAGAACATACTAAATAGAACCATATAATGGTAATATGTCCATAGTATGAACTGTAATTACTTCAAAAAAATTATAACATAAAGATTAGCCTAATTAAATATGGGATATTTCTATGTTTGGGCTCTCATTAACATTGGATATACACATGGCATTTCAAAAGTAAGTATAAACTTGTAAGTACATGTAATTTCTGAAGATGACATTTATGTTTACAAACAGTTAATCTTTGTTTTATGTCTTTCAGATTTAATCTGAGCATACCTAATAAAAATTACATAACCAAGATAATAAATACACTTTAGTGTACTGTTCAATAAATCCAGAATTTATGACCTGCATTTTACCAGCTTTCAACTGAGAAGATTGCTACAAAAGTAATGTTGGAGTAAGGAGGGGCGATTAAACAAAAAATGAAAAATAATATGCTCTTTCCAGTAAATTAAGTAATTTTACATTTGGGCAAAGTAGTAACAACTGAAGTCAGAATTCTTATATAATTTGAAATATTAACACAAAATAACCTTGGCTAGCAATTAAGGATCTAAGAGGGGGAGCTATTTAATCTTTACTTCAGTTAATAGTATATAATGTTACTCATGTTGCCATAGCTAGTTTTAGTGCAACTGCTTTATAGAAGCATCTATGTTTTGTCTTTTCATTAAAATACTATAAATTCCATGAAGCAGCTACCATTTCCTTAAAAAATGGTAGGTGATTCATGGAATGTATGTTACTAATAGATCTGTAAATTGAACTGAGTACTGAGAATTTTATCTGATACTCTTAACAGTTCACTATCGTGATTATTGCTGCTATAAGCACATAAAAGTCTAAATTGCATTATGTTCCATAAGAATGGATAGATAAAGAGTGGGCGTGTTGTGAAGTTCATCACTTAAGCAATGTCATCTTGTGGGACCCAGGATATATGCCTTCTCTGTTATGGTGCCTGCCCTCTGAAACAATATTTCCTCAGATATGCAGATTGCTTCCATCAAGATGCTGTCCAGAAGTTATTAAAGATCTGGTTATTCTCCCAAGCTCTGAATTAGACCAAAATATGAGCTCCTATTGGATGGATTATTGGTTATATGTTCTTTCTGGACCCACACATCATTCTTTTGTGTGTTTTGTATTTTTTTTAATTATAAGCTGCCTGTGGTCTTTGGAAGCTGGGGAGCAATAAATAAATCTCTGAAATAAATAAATCTTCCTCACATATTTTTTTCAGCTTGATAAAATATCTATTTTATCTAATTTCCAGTTAGGCATCACGGCATTACAGGCACAGGAAGACGGGGCTCCGTCTTCCATGTTCAATTTTGCCCTGCTGGGGACCCTAAAAAGAGTCAAAAGTCGCCCCGGAGAGGTGACGGAGGGGACTCTTGTTGATTGCGGAGGGGCAGCAGCCCTTCCGTTTGATCCAGTCAGGACACATTCTTGTGGCCAGTCAGAAGCTGCTGACAACCGAAGAAAATAAGCACTAATGAGCAACTTTTGAGCAACGTGGATGGAACTGGATGAGACTTTATCCTCTATGACTTTAAGACTTTTTCCTGGAAAAAAACGCCCAAAGCAAAGAATCCCCCTCCCCCCATGAGAGAGGGAAGGGGAATTTCTGCCCCATTCCCTCAGGAAAAGAAAAGTGGCGAACTAATTGCTTGGGGGAAAACAGAAAAAAGTACAAGATTAATTTGGAATCAATACAGATATATATAGCTTTGAAATTTGGTGACTAAAAGTGCTTTTGAGACTTTTTTAGAAAAAAGACTTGAAAAGCTTGCAATATACGTTTGGATTAAAAAAGCTGGAAGATGGTGTCAATGACATTTAGTGGCGAACTACGGCACTACAATCTGTTATGCTTAAAGGAAACTTGGCTTGAAGCCCAGACTCAGATAAGACTCTTGTTGTTTTTGGAAATTTTCACTTTTGAAGACTGAAGCTGGGAAAAGGGGGAAAAAAAACCTCTTGGGCTGCTTATCTGTCTGGCAGAGACGATAAACTGTTTTGAAACTGGCCTGCCTGGATTACAAATACAAATACTAACTGACTTTTAGAACTATGTCGTGAGTTATTTCCCTATAGAAGAAACATGCATTACTGACTGAGATAATGGAATACTTTGGATTACAAACCTTTGATTGATGAACAAGTTTTAATTGCTTTTTTCTCTCTGGACAGAAACGATATGTTTTTCATTGGACAGCAAAACTTGAATTTTTGCTTATATTTATTTAGGGGCGGCTTAAGGGCGGACTGATAGGCTGGCTCGATAATTTGGAGTTCAAATGACAATTGACTGAAAGTTTTTAAATCCTTAAATAGATTGGACTATAAAGACCACATACAAAAACAAAATGGATGTTCCATACTTAGCCTTAAATGGTAAAAAAAACTATCCCTAACACTCGTCTTCAAAGCCCCCGGCTTGACATACCAACAAGAAATGTTGATGAATCTCAGAAAGAAATTCTTTCTATGTTGAAATCAATACAAGAGACAATTGTCTTAGCTCATGATGAGACTAAAAATAATGCAAAGGAGATAAAAGAACAATTTTCTAATCTAAACCTACAAATTCAGAAAATGACTACAAAGAAGGAACTAGTAACCTAGAAAATAGAAGGAAAATTAGAAGAAGCAGATCCAAAGATGGAGGACCTAAAAGAAGGAAGCAAGACAGACTCAAACAAACGAAGAATTAGAAGACGTAGTGATAATACTGGAAATGGAAAACATATCTTACTTGTCAAGATCTCAGAACACATTTGAGGATAAGGAAGAAGAGCTGATCGAACAGAAGATAAAGCTGTTAGGAGAATTGTGGAAAATTGGAGAAGGAGGAAGGCTGTTTAATGAATATAAATGGGCTGAGTGTTGTTCCAAAAATACTTTAATCAAATTGTCTTTCTTATTCCAAACAATATACACAAAAATAGAGGAAGAACTACTTGATGATTCAAATGCATTGACTTGGAAAGTTAGTTGGCAAAGGAAGAAAGCTAGAGTAAGACGGAAGAAAATAGAGATTTTGACCCATTAGGTGGGATATTATATTATTAAATAGATTTCTGAACATGGCTAAAAGAATAGATAATTGTTAGAAATAAAGGTATTATTATAACTAGAAAGATAGGATCTGCAACTAGAATGTTATATTTTGGTATGAGAAGGGAAATATGAAAATCCTAAAGGGTCTGAATAAGGGAAGCTTTTGATTACCCAAATATAATTTATTATGAGACAACTATAAGCGATAGAGACACTTTGAACATTAATGGGAAATCAAATTTTTTAAAAAGTGGGGAAAACAGGATATTGATTGAACAAATGGGTTTTAAGCGCAAATGCAATTGAGATATGTTTTAGTTAGAAAAGATATTTTAAACTGACACTATTGATATTATGTATAATATTAGAAAAATGTGATAAAGATGTTGATATTCAATTGTATATGTATTAACAGCAATAAGAATTGTATTTGCCTAGTGTGGAAAAATGTATACCACTGGAAAAAGAGAGGAAGCACTGGATGGTGAAGTATTGGATCTAGATTGAGGAAGTTAATATGTACAACTGAATTACTAATGGACCCAGACACATTGTTTGTTAAGTACTTATGATTGCAAAACTAGAAAATTAATAAAATATTTATTAAAAAAATATCTATTTGTTCATGCAAATATTATCCAACTACTACACACCTCTAGTATGATTAACCTTGATTTGGTGAAACTGTACTATAAAGTAACATGAAGGGCTTAATATTTCATCTTACTTTTTTAAAAACAAATTCAAATTCAACTGGTGAATTTAAGAGAAATTATATATCCCATTCTGCAAATGTCAAATGTTCAAAGAATATACACAGCTCCTTCCAGAATCAGCTGGCTTTTTTACTGCTAAAGTTATGCTTCTCATGAAATGTGATCGTCTCTAATCAGCAATGTAATTAAGCTGTATTAGTAATACAAAAATATACAGAGCACTATGAAGTTCTTCCCAAATGCAAATGTTACTTTAAAAAAGCCATTTAAATACTTTAAAATTAGAATTTTCCCATTTAAGATAAGTGCAGTGAATGCAGTTATTAAATACCTTAAGTAAGTTGTTCTCCCATTTGCTTGAGTAGACCAATGTGTCAGATTTGAAGGTGGTGCTTATTGCTTGAGTATAAGATGATTTTTCAACTTTCTGTTTTGAATTCAAGAGGGAAAGTGCAATCTTTGTTGGCAAACCAAGCGGGTTGGGATTATTGGGGCTGATAGACCAGGAAGAATAAGCTGAAGACTGTTGGTCATGTTGTAATATATGTACTGGTTTCCTTTTTAACAGGTAACACCATGTAAAGTTTGTTGCTGTCTTTAGGCTTGGAAAAGATAATCGCTGTGTATCACCTGTATTTACAGCAGAAAAATTAGTTCCAGAATTTGCTTGGCTGTGGATATCGGGTTTCTTGTTTTCATTAAATCCTGGGGATATCCTTTCTTGACCGTCACCTAGAATTTTTAGAAATGAAGGAGTGTTCAGTAGAACAGACTGATGAGGCCTTCCGACTGCAAAGTTTGTGGTTCCAGAAGTTGGTAGGCTATCTTGTTCTAAGGAGTCTTTTACAAATGAATAACCTTTAGACCGAGCAGATTCAGGTAAACCAGACAACAAGACATCTGATGAATTATTGACGCTACCGCTTTCATCATCCGGATCCAATGGGAAACTTTCAAGGGGCTCGGTGGTACAGCTCTGTCGTACTAAAAGTGGCTTCTTTTGCTTATTAAGTTCATTTGGTTTCATGTTCAATGGATGCAATGATACAGCACCTGTGATAGAAACAGCCCCACTTTCATCTTTAACACGTTTCTGATGCTTTTCCATGGCAATGTCTAAACTATTGGCTGGGGAAAGCATGCGTTTACTTGAAGCTGTTGCTTCCTGTTGAGGGAAAAGTCCACCAATTGGCACTTTCTCAATCAGATTTAAAGATCCTAATGAAACTGCCATCTTGCCTTCTGTCTCATAAACCAAGTTTTCAAACAAAGATATTGGCTGGGAACACGGCATACACCTCAGATGATTTTTGTGGAATTTTGGCATCGAAGCTTGATCTTTTGCTACTGTCACTGATGCAGTATTTAGTATGCAAAGAGGCTGGCTTACTTGATCCTGGGTAACTAGAATTTGAGGAATGGGTGCAACAGAAGCTAAGCCATAAGATGGAACACTACTGTGAATGCGTACAGGAACAACAAAAGGTACTGCCTGATAGACTGAGCTGCTGCTGTTACTAGGAACAGTTTGTTGCAACGGCTGGGCTACATATGGCTTGGACATGTTATTATTTAATTTACTAAATATTTCTAACGAAGGCCCAGCTTGATCCATGCCAGCTATTCCTGGAAGACCTGAAGGATATTGCTGTTCTACTTGCAAGGTTTTAATCTGAAGTTGATATTTAGGTGCAAAACAATCCTCTTGCTTACAGTGCTGGCTAGCATTTTTCTGAGTTCTTAATGTTGTTCCTTTAAGAGATGCTTGGGAATTACGACTCAGTGAGGACTGCTGATCATGGTGATTTAGACTCGATCCTATAGATTGTTCAGTGGAGGGAAAGTTAAGAAAGTTGTTGCTCTTTACGGATTCCTGCAAAGTCTTGCTATAATTTTGTGGGTGCTGAGAACCTGAAGAAATGTCCTCCAAAGGAGTCTCAGAACTTTGCAACCTTTGAAAAGACTCTGTTGAAGTATCTGCTTGAAGAGCTGTTTGCAAAGAAGCATGTGGTACAATGTCAGGCAGATTCTTTTCTGGAGCAATATTTAAAGAGATCTGCCTTACAAGAGGTCCCCTCCTCCTTTCTAAAAGAGGTACATGTCCGGTGCCACCACTACTGATAGTCAATTTGGAAGAGGATATCTCTTTCAGTGAGGCAGGTTTCGATGCAGTCACACTTCCGTAATCAAAGCTCTTGCTCCTAGAGTCAAATACTTCCATGGAAGGCTGGGTACAATTAATTTGTTCGGAAGCAGCACGTCGCATTTCTCTGTAATGAGGACCAGGCACACTGAGTGTATTTGAACAGGGGGGAATTATGATGAAATCCAATGATTTATTAACAGGGTCTGCTTTGGAAATATTCTCATTCTTAGCAAGTTCATCTTTATCAAAAGATGCCGAGAAGCTAGATGCACGTGATAAACTACTTTCCCGACTCAAACTTCTAGAAAGTGTAGATTCAAAGCTGGAATCAGCAGATGAATGTTCAATTTCAGCCAAACGAATTCTTTTCTTTTTTGGAGGAAGTTTTTCGGTGGGTAGCTTTGACAGTGTTTCACTTCGTTGAGGCCAGTTAAATTTTTCAGTCTTCTCGAGATCACTGCACTGGCACTCCTGGTCTCTATCTGGTTCTTCTGTAACCAGTATTTCAGGAACTTGTATGTTATGTTGGCGAACAAGTCTTAGTGGCTGTACCGCTGCATTCTTTTCATTAGGAGAAACTCTACATTCATGATGAATTTGATGTCTTGTTGCTTCGGCTGCCTGAAGACTTTGGGAAGCACTTAAGAGTGGATGCTTCTCTTCTTTAATTGCATTATTCAAGGAATGGAACTTCTCAGGCTTATTAGCTGGGAAAGAAATAGGTGATATTCTTTCGAAAGAATCTGCTTTTTCAAATGAACTAGGTCGGCTTAGGGAATTTGTGTGCTGAATCACAGAAATTCCAGCTCCTTGCCTTTTCAGTTCATTTCTTTCATGCACAATTGGAACACTGTGATTCTTCCCATGCAGCAACATTTTTGGCTCGATGGCTTGCTCAGCGATTTGAGTGTCTGTCTCATCTTGTGCCAGTTTCTGAACTGAAGTGTTGTACGAATCTAGGAGAGCAGCTTGTTTAAAGACAACGTCTCCTAGTTTATTTTGGGAATCTACTTCTGCAATATTCTTGGACAGGCTATTAGTATCATTTGTGGATGCTTCATCATCCTCATCTCCAACACTTTTCATTTTTCTCCTTTTTCTTATCTGAGATGTCTGCTCCCACACACCAGTTGACGTCGCTACTCGGTAATGTAGGATTTGTGGCTGTGTACTGTTCACAATAGTTTTATGTTCAGAATCTCGAATAGCTGCCTTGGTTTTTGGTCCATGCAACTCTGAACAATAAAACTTTTTATGGTTCTCAAAATTCTCCAGTTTTCTATATCTATTTCTGCAAGTCTCACACTCAAACATTATCCCTCGGCCTTGATGTGATTTTTTTATTTTATCCAAATTTGAGCCTTGTACAAATGACTTGCTTCTTGCCATTAAGAATTCATTTGATACACTGCATCCATAACTTTCATCTACAGATCGTGCCGGTCCAAGCGTGTGCCCTTCACTGGATGACGAATCTTCTATTGCTGTTTGACGTACAAGTGTGCGAGTGTGTCCAGTCTGGAGCTGTGGAGTAGAAGGTCCTGGCACAAAGACATCATCATACAAAGAGGCAATTTTATCATCAAAAGACTGACTTCCACGCAGTGGATGTGGAGGAGGTATTACATTGGTAGGTATAGCTGAATAACTGGTAGTAGGCATAGAATTACTTCTGGTTATGGGCAAACAATCAAGAGTTGGTACAGACAAGAGAAAAACTTGCTTTGACTTTTCAGTTGGTGTAAAAGGAGACTTTGGTATATCAGAACTTGAGCTAGTTCTTCTCCCCATTGGTTTTAAGTCAAACTGGAAAGAATCTTTAAAAATATAGGATTTGGGAGAATCAATGCTGCCCCTTCTAGAAAGGGATGTTCTACGTGGTTTCACACTGTCCAATTGCTTGTCATCCACTACTGCCTCATTATCAGATATTAATTTTGAAATGCGTTCTTCAAGGGTTTTTGTGGCCAAAGGTGGTTTCATTTGACCAGATGAAAGAAAAGACTTGTCAGCACAAGTAGTCTGTGCAACAGTTACCACTGTGGTGCTCATTCGTGGCCCACAAATTTTACTTAAGTCTTTTTCAGCTGTGGGGGGTCCCTTCAGAAATGGAGCTGGTGGACTCATGGTCTGGTCTGCACTTTCTGAACGTGAGAAATAGCCTGAATCAGTGCTACCTAGGCTTCTAGGACTCAGGAGACATTTTCCTTGTTCTTGAGAACAATCTGTTGCCTGCTGTCTTTGTAACTGTGCATGTATTGTTGCCCCTATAGGGGTCCCGGGCTGTTCCTCAGAAATATCTATTTGTTTTTTCTGATGTTTGTTTGTATCAAAATCTTTTATCAAGTCACCGTAAGTTGTATCTGATTTCACATTTGTGGCTGTAGAGCTGGGGACTGTTACTTTGGGACAATCGTGTTGTAAAGGAGACATATTTATGGGGTAAACAATTACCTTAGGTAAAGCTGTTCTTGCTTGAATAGTTGACTCCTGAAATGAGGAATTGCCTACCGTATATTCTGAGTTGCTTAATGAGATGGGATTACCTTTGCGTAAGCATTCAGAATTAGAAGGGATTTTCACTACATGAGTTGGTTCCAGTTCTAATGATACTTGATCATCTTGCCTCTCATCAGCTGTGCCTTCATCGTCACTGTCACCACTTTCTTCTACATCTGAATGAATGCTAAGTGCTTTATCTGATTCATGGGAGAGAAACAGGCCGGAAGAGTCTGGCTGGAGGATACGTCCAACTTTGATAGCATGGGCGTGGGATTTCTTGTGCTTGTACAAATTGCTTTTAGTTTTAAAAGAAAATCCACAGGTCTCACAAGGATATGGTCGTTCTCCTGTGTGGGAGCGAATGTGCTTTAGGAGAACACTAGGCTTAGCACATGCCCTGTTACAATATTCACAGACATATTTTCCCATTTTTTTAGGCTTCTGGACTTTAAGAAGGTTACATATTTGTTCTGCGCCATGGCTGACAACTGAGGCTATCTGGGCTGAATTGTACAAGGGAGCTATAGGTATCTGGGCAGTAGAGCTGGGTAGTAGAGCTGGATTAATTGACAAAGGAGAAGACGACTTTGCTACTAGATGGTTTTGACAAAAAGCCTGAGAAACAGAAGACTGGGAGGTTACTGAAGTACTTACTGCTGTGCTGTATATATGTTGGAGTTTGAGATTTTCCTGATTCTGTTGATGTACCACCGAACTAGTGAAATTTGGGCATGCAGTTACTTGTTGATTGTGTTGTCCAGCTTTTGCAAGAACTTGTTCTTTTGAGTGAGCAGCTGAGTGCATCTGTGCTTGTGAAGTCTTCCCTGATGTTGTTACATGCACAGTCTGTGAAGTGCAAGGATAAAACTGAGATGTGGCTACATTTTTTTGCTGTAATGAAGCATCACGACTTTGGGCACTCAGTGTATTGGATGCAAGAGAGGAAGAGGTGTTAACAGTTCTGTGTGGTCTCAGTTTATCAATCTGCTTTCCACTAGAAGGGCACTCGTGTGCTAAAGTGTTCAGTTCAGGCTCCATAGCTTTCAGTAAGACATCAAATGCAGTATTTGTACAGGAGGACAAGTTATTACAATCAACAAAACTAATACATTCATTGTTATCAATCTCTGATAAACTGGAACAGCTGGCGGAACCTTTCTTCACTGGTAAATTTAGTTGAGTTGAGCTGTATTTTTCTACTGACCATTTATTTAAGTCCAAGGACTGAGGTAACAGAGATGGTTTTGTGTGTAGTATAGTCTCAGCTGTAGATATTTTAATAGCTACCTCGCTATTAAACGTCCCCACATTTTGTTTATTTTGTTTCCCATTTTGTGAAGCCAAACTACGAGGTTCTTTTAATAGCGCTGAAGTATTAGGAAGAATTTTAGAAGATGATGAACGGTCTTCTACTTTTTCTTTAGATTTTGCCTGAGCTGGAGTTCTCAAAGGTGATTTGGGTATTTTTGTCTGATGATTCTCAGCTACAATCTTTTTACGCTTCACACCTTTAACTGTGTCTGTGCTCCCTCTTGTAATAGCCTTGGAGATGTCTGCCCAAATACAAAGAAATAAAATCACATCACCAAATGAGCAGTTTAATTTACAAAGCAGTTTCAACTCACACCATGCTGAATTCCTTTTAATCCATGCTTTTTAGAATTGGCAACTATTAAGCTACTAATTAAAAAAAACTCATAGTAACTCGCCCAGGTTTACCTGAACTGTACATGCTTCCGCAGAATGAGTCTAACAGAAAACTTCAGGAATCTGGACAATTCCAGAGTCTTCACTTCCTTATAATCTCTTTGAATTCTACAAAGTATTACTTAAACTTCTTTTATATATTATATTAAACAAAGACAAGAAATGAATCAATACATGTTATTCCACTTCCATCATTTACTACTCCGTTGCAAACCACTTGCATAACTGATTAAACAAGCAAATAAATAAAAAAATAGTGTAAGTGTTTATGCACTTTTAAGTATGGTCCACTATAGCTTTATGTTTTGGTGGGAACAGATTAATAATGCTACCTCTGTCTGGATACTGGATTTAATATGGATATGATTAAAATGAAGTTTGACTCAACAATATTCCATAATATGTTCTGTATTTATTTATACAACTCTGTGTGGCTCAAATGCAAAACAATAAAAACAGCATAAATACAACAAAGCACATACATATATAACAAACTTAGAATGCAAAATACAAAAGCTGAGGCTCCCTCTGGTCAACAATATTGACCAGTACTGGGTTTCACTAAAAAAAAAAAAAAACACCTCCTAATCCCTATGGGAAAAGCCAGGATTTTACAGATTTCCCAAAGGGCAACATAGTCAGTGCAACCCAAATTTATGGAGGGGGGATGTTCCAGAGGGAAGGCACTACAATATTCTTGAATCTTACAAGATGGCACTGTTTCACAGAAGGGACCCAGAGATATAAGTCCACAAGTAACTTGGCCCTGTACCATGAATGGCTTTAAAGGTGAAAACCCACATTTTGAATTGTCCTCAGAAGCATACTAGAACCAATCAGCTTCTTGCTGTAGAGGTATTACATTGACAATCTTGGTGTACCTAATACTGCGTTATGTTGCATTCTGAAAGCACTGAAACTTTCAAATGCTTTT
Source organism: Protobothrops mucrosquamatus (assembly GCF_001527695.2). Lineage (NCBI taxonomy): Eukaryota > Metazoa > Chordata > Lepidosauria > Squamata > Viperidae > Protobothrops > Protobothrops mucrosquamatus. The sequence goes on from NW_015386408.1 coordinate 419,586, forward strand.
CAAGACAGCCATACGTACAGCATATTGCACTACAGTAATACAGACAAGAAATGACTCGGGCATTAGAACCTCTCAATCTACGAATTGATGCAATTGATGCACACAATGATTTGTGCAATGATCATCCTAGCTACATCTATCTACCGCCTATTCCTCAAGCAGGGATTGTGAGTCCCAGATTACACACCAATTCTGTCTGGTGGAGTGCTACTTCCTCCAGAGTTATAACTGGAACAGATCAGAATCAGAAGGCCTCAAAACCCCGAGACATCCAGAACACTCTGTCTTGCTAGGGTTCAGCTGCAACATGTTCATCCCAATCCAGCATCAAGTCACTGGGTAAGCACAGTCTGGGGCAGAAATGTACTACTGGGTAGCATCCACATAATGATATCTTACCCCATATAGATGTTAAACAGCAGTTAAATAGGAATAGAGAAAGAGTTGAATGCTGAGGTTCAAAAAAGCAGACGCCTAGGGTTAGATCTCTCTTCCACTCCCAATGGGTATCAAGGTAAGAGGATAACCACCACCACAAAACTCCCACTCCCAACCCTCTAAGCCAATCCAGAAGGATATTGAATGCTGAAAGATCCAAAAGGATAAGGACAGATGCACCACTTCCATCCCAAGCCCTCCACAAGTCATCCACAAGCATAACCAATTCTGTTTTGATGCTTAAGCCTAGCCTGAAACTAGACTGAAAAAGGTCCAGATGATCTACTTCATCCAAGGCCCTTTGAAGCTGGGAACTAAGGACCCTCTCAACAATCTTCCCCCAAAAGGAAAGGCTTGGGAGACTGGCAAAGAAGCATTCACCACGGGTTGGATTCACCAATTAACCTCCCAGGAGGTCTTAACCAGCCAGAAGGGATACAGACATCCAAACTCATGATCAGGACTGACAGGCCAGAATTCTTTCCAGATAACTGAGATTGCACCTCAGTTCAGTTCTGTATGACTTGCCCAGGCAGAATCCAACTTCAAGCAGATGAGTGAGATGAGCCCATTTTCACTGCTCTTATTACAACCAAGTAAACTTTAATAATATTTTATCTGTGCCCATATTTGATATTTGTCTCCTCCAATGGCACTCTAGGCATCTCATGTCATTTCATCTCACAGAGTCTCTCTGACAACCGGGGTAGGGGATTGGGGTGGGGGTCTGGTTCTGGGATTCACAGGTGGAGAGAATCTGCAAAGAAAAGATTAGATCCAGGATTGTTGTTGCCTGTTCATTTCAACCTGCTCATTTCTAAGACCTTTTACAGGTCATTCAACATAGCTTCAGGAACACCTCCAAGCTACTTCTGGGAATCAATTGGGTCCATCAGTCATCTAGAATAAACGAATCAAATTCCTTCCTGTTAGCTGCGAACTCTAAGGCTCCAAGTGAGTCATTTGTCCACGACAAGGGACTGAATGGCAATATTCCTCAAAACCAGATACATCATCGACCAAAACAAATACCAGATCTAGTGTATTTTACCTTCCAGTTATGTATAGGGCCCCTAATAAGCTGGATCAAATTCCATGACTGTATTGAACTCCCAAGCCACCTCTGATTCTGGGCCCACAAGAGACAGGTTGAAATCTCTCATAATCATAAAACTGGGAAAATCCACCACCAACTGAACCACAGAGTTGAGAAGACCCAGCAAGGAAGCTTATACAGTAGTAAAAATCCCAACTGATCCCTCCATCCTAATTTCATCAACAGGATCTTAGGTCTGGCTATGTTCAGCACAGAACTCCTGAGAGCCATCAGATTTCCAGATGACAATAGTCACTTTATCTTCCCTGTCCCAGGATCAAGGCTGATGCCATGTTCAAAACCCAGAATGCACACTTCTAAGAGCGCGAGCGCGCACACACACACACACACACATGGTTTCAGTAATACAAACTAGGTTGGACCTCTGAATTAAGTCATCAATGAGTCTTATTACAGCTGATTTTACATTTTACATAACAGATGGGGGAAGGAATACTGAAGGTCTAATCTCAGGACTATGTGCAGAGCAGTAAAATTTTTCATTGGTAATAAACACTGAAGCTGCAATTCCTGAGAACAGCCCACTCTGTCTCTTGCCGTATCTCCTCATGATGTTTTTGCCTTTCTCCTGCTGCACATTCAGTCTCCCAGACTACATCTACCCAATCCTCCTACACTATGTCCAATCCCTTGCCTTCTCATCCCCAATCAAACCCCCCCCCCATCATTAGTACCCTCACAAATGCAATATCAGATGGATGACAAACTTACCCAAGCACTTGAGTACTTTTGCCTAGCACACATCACCTACTATTTGGGGCATCTGCTTAAATCCCACAATACCCAATTCTTCCATGCACACCATTCCTCAGCCATACCACTCTCATCTGGGCAGCCAGGAGCAGGACCGATTATACATTTCAACCATCTGGGTTGGCTAGATATGCACCCCCATCTCTCATACTAGCAGAGGAAACAATTCCAAATGCCCATAGGCCCTCTTTCCACAGCCAGATATGGCTAACCAGATATGGTCAGTCCAATCCTTCTCTTTCAATTCCTTGGGTTGTTTTAAGATGTAACCAATAAAGTAGGCCATTCTGAGTCCACAATCCAGAAAGCGAAGCAAAGGACAATTCAAAATGACTGACTGAATAGCAGCCAAATTCAGATAATACCTAAATTATCTGTTGTTGTTGTTGTTGTTGTTCAGTCACTAAACCATGTCCAACACTTCACAAACCCCATGAACCATAGCATGCCAGGCCCCCCTATCCTCCACTGTTTCTCTGAGTCTGCCCAAACTCATCCCACTGGGTTGATGACATATCTCATCCTCTGCCGTCCCCTTCTCCTTTTGCCTTCAATCTTTCCCAAAATCAGGATCTTTTCTATAATGAGTCCTCTCTTCTCATTTGGTGGCCAAAATATTTGAGCTTCAGTTTCAGTATCTGTCCTTCAAAAGGATAGTCATGATTAATTTCCTTTAGGATTTGATCTGTGATTTGATTCCTTGAAGCCAAAGGACTCTCAAGAGTCTTGTCCAACACAAATTATCTGTAACTTATCTATAACTGTAGATAATTACTTGTACGAATTATCTGTAACTATGGACAATAAGTTCTTCTAATTTGCAAGGATAGAAAGAAATAATAACTCTGCATGGCTTATTTGTAAAGTGTTTCACAAAGTCAGAAGCAGGAAACAACTGCTTCCCATTCAATTCTGTCTAATCTTCATCCAAGGAACTGCTGCATGAATTATTCTGTATCATGACCTCTACAAGTTGCTCTTGTAGACTACTACAAACCAGATTAATACTTGGCTATAATCAACAAATACTTCTGGTTCTAGAGTATTTTCAACACTGCATTATGGTTTCAATAACATTTTTTATTTTACCAACCTTCAATTGATGGGCTAGTTCTGAGCTAGTTGCTGGTTCTTCTGTTCAAACTGAACATTTCACAACCATGAAACGCATCACAGAACTTTATGCTACAACCATTTGAAAATGTAGTGTGTATCTTTGTGGAAATTCTATATTTGGCAAAAAAAAGCATCCAACTTTTGCCACATAATAAAGTCAGAATGGCATTAAAAGTTAAAGAACTAAATCAACGCACACAGTGTGCTTCCTTCTTTATTGTCAAAATAATCTCTGCTCCGATGGTTCTGGCATTTATACATTATCTCAGCACTGAAAGATTTAAAAACACATTCAATTACAAATGTTATTGTTCTTTGAAATTCTGCATCAGAAATGAATTTTCTAGTCAGTTATTGAATCAGAATCCAGTGTTTTATATTGTACAGTACAGAGACTTATTAAGATGCAGACTTTAAAGTCCTTTCAGACCCATAACAAATAGATCAGGACAGACAGATCCTTATGGTCTATTCTGAAACCTGTCACTAGTCGTCTCAATTTCTTTTCCAAAAAATAATTCACAGCACTTCAAGCAGGGCAAATACTATCTTATAGGATGTAAAGCTATATTTTAAAGAATTAATAATATACACTTTATATATATTGTATATATATGTGTGTGTGTGTGCAGCCATGAAGAAAATAAATTAATAGCCTAAAGGAGTATGTGCAGTGAATGATAACATAATTCTAATAATTACTTTCTGGGTATCATGGAGCATTAATCTTTCCATTGGAAAAAATGTTCTTCATACAAGTACAATTCAAGCTTTTTGTTGTTTTATTGTAAAAATTTATTTTCTGCTTTTTCTTCATTAAAATTATTCCAAATCAGGCTAAACTTCTTTTTACATCAGAACAACACAGTCTTTAGATTATGAGGCTGATGGGGAAGAATAAGAACGAACTTGATTTTACCTTTTTTAGAATCTTCTGTTTCATTTAGTTCTTTCTGTGCTTCTTCAATTTTATCTAAAAGAAAAAGAATATCAAAACTAAAAAAGCAAAACTTATTTTTAAGTATTACACTTTCCCAGCTAACAGTTGTTGAATAACCATTTATAAAATATTATTGATATTACTGAGGAGTTTACAAATACATAATGTAAATGTTGCCTGCTACAGAAACTTAGAGCAAAACCCCATTTTAGTATTAAAAACTGTTAAGTATTAATTAGCACAAGCTATTCTTGCTTTTTCTGCTGAATAAAAATGGTCCTACAAAGAAATAAGGCTTAATATTGTCCCTAGGAAAATGCTCACTCTGTGATAAAAATCTAGAAGCTTCAATTTAACAAATAGACACCAAATGTAATGGGATTAAAGAATGCTCTAAAATGAAGATAATCAAATATGACAAAAGAAATATGAAAGAATGCCTTAAGATGATGAAATTCAGTCTAAGGCAACAGAAAAGTGATGAGATTTACCATAGTGCAATTAGTTTAAACAGCTGTAGAAACAAATTACTTTCAAATGCCAAAGCTTTAACATATATAGTGAAAATAACTGATCATCTTCGAATTCTAAACCAGAGGTGCTGATTTCTGATCGCCACGTATTCCAATAGGCCAGATGTTAATGATAGTGTTCCAGCTCTAGGGTAAAACTATGTCCATTAAAGCTATTTATTTTTTTCTGCAAAGGAGGAAGAAAACAAGGTGTACATGAACTGAAAAACTGAAACAAGGTATCTCCCTCTTCTGCATTTTATTCCAACAAAACAAAATCAAATGAGATGTTTAACCATAGAGAACAATAGGACCACAAAATAAGTCCTGGTTCCTTCATTCTTGTCCTAAAGCTATAAAGATTGGTGCAGTATTAGTATGTGTTAAGTACTACTTACTACCCAGCTTATAGAAAAATTGTCAAATCGTTCATTCTGGACATTTTATAGCATGGAAAACAATGGAGGCATATTTAGTTACAGTATTGTAGCTACCTGAACAATCATAGAATTGAGCCCAATAAAGAAGCAATAACAATGGATTCATTTTGCATTTAATGAATGCCAGTTTAATACAAAAAAAAATGTAGCTTTCAAGTTATTAACTTGAGACTTCTTCCTAAGGCACATGCAGAATGCATACTTTTTATATCAGACATGTTTCATGCAAACACATAAAAACAATATAGAAACTCTCAAAGGAATATCATTTTTGCAATTTGAAAAGTAAGCATCATAGCCAGTTATTTGTATTTGGCAGCTTCCAAAAAAGCACAAGACAATGACAATGCAGGATATTACTTTTATAAATAAAACTGGCAGAAAGAGAATACACAAGGACAAAATTAAAACACTCATGAATTCTAATGTGCTAATCTGTATAGTGAAAAGAATTAAAAACAGCAAGAAACTTATCTATTAGGCATGCCTCCTACTAATTCTTACTTGGGCTGCCTGTTCTTCCTTGAATGAGATAGCTTGGCATGTCAGAATTTTTCTCATACCTGATCTAAATTAACATGAGAATTATATTAATGTCTTTTCTCCTCTTAACTCTCCAACTGTCTTGGACAGAAAAAGAAGACTACATGAAGCGTTCTCAATGACTTCATTGACATGGCCATGTAGTTTTAGTGAGGGGAAAATACGAATGGTTTGTATTGCATTTTATTAGAATTATGAAGGTTGTAGGCTAAAATATTCAAAAAGCACCAGATTCAGTAAAGTAGAATCAGTAGATTATCAAATAATTAATCAAGATGCTTTCATGTGCTCAGTGATCGTCAGCAATATATGAAGATTACAATAAAGCTACCCAGAATGTCCTGCTTAATTGATTGTATAAGGCCCCAAGTATTTAAAACTTTTTCTCAGTATATATGCATGTGTATATATAAATAAAAAACTGGAACTATTATTCTTTATCGGTGAGTTTGCCAAATTGATTTACAGTCTCTGTTTCAACTTATTGCCATGACAACCATGACAGGTTGCTATTATTTTCACATCACCTTGCCGAGTCAAAATGAGATTTACTCAGGGCCATCCAATGAATCCTTATCTGAACTAGGATTTGAATCAAGATTAGAGTCCAATAATCTTTCACAAAATCATGCATCCGCATGTGTGCATGCGTGCATGTATATTTCCCAAAATGTGTAATTTTTATTCATTAAAACATTAGGATACTGTGAGGGTGGATGAATGAGAATTTTATTTTTTACAATGAATGTTTTGCAATATATATATATATATATATATAAGAATGGAAAATAAGCACTGCCTATAGAGCAAATGTTTATGATAATCAATTCCACCTACACATCTAGCCGATCCATCAACAGTGGAGATGCTTCAAATGTTGATGCCCACAGTAATCTAGTATTTCTGAAAACATGGAAAGCAGATGCAGTGTCTACTCAGAATTCCCCATACACTGCAAATCACTATAATAATTTCCGAATGGTAAGATGACCAATCGTCCTCCTTTAGGGAGGACAGTCCTTCTTTTGCAAGTTCTGTCCTCTCTCGAAAAGTGTCCTCCTACATGCCCTCCTTTTCGATATTTGAAGACTAATCTGTAAATCTCCGTATTCGATTGATGCTGATCCGATCCGTTGCGTGTGATGTGACGTACTTGTATTTGACATGACGATTCGTCAAGGCTTGGTACAGTGCGGTGAGACGCGATTATGAGACGCATGCCCTCCGCACAGGAAAATTGTTTTGAGTGCGCCGCGTGCAAGAGTGCGCCGCGCGCAACTGGCTTTGTTTACTTCTTACCGAAACACGACACAGCACACATGCACGCATTAGACTCACTTCTTTTTCAGTGAATATTCAATCATACATAGGTGAGCACAATAATTCACGTTTTATTAATTCATTATCTATTTAATAATTTCCAAATATGTATAATTTTATTTACAAGTTTATTCGTTTATGTTATTGTTTCAGTTTTAATAATTAATTTTACTTATTAAATTTTTTTTCTTCAATTTATTTGTGTCCTTCTCGTTGTAAAAATGTTGGTCACCTTACAAATGGTAGAATCAGTATCAAGTGCTCTAAGATTAAAAATGGCTGATGAGTACCCCTTGTTACCTAAAATAACTGAACAAAACAAAAATTGAAAATAAAGTAAAACCTCTTAATGCTAACACTCCTTAGTTTGTAGGGCTGTGTCCTTGATTGTGTATGATTTGAACAGATTACTCTAATTCCAGTAATGCAATTCTATTCCTTGCTATCAGTTCTCCAAATCAATCAAACTCAAGTACATGAATAGCTCCAATCCCATGCAAGCAACAATTTTCTTGGATGATGACCACAATGATGATGCTATTTTGTCCCACCTTTGTGGCAAACTTTATGGGTCATTATTATTATTATTATCATTATTATTGTGTGCCCAAAGCCAGAGTTTTAGACAACAAAAATTCATAGCAGCTTTACAGACTGCTGAAAGCAAAAAAGAAATGAAAGAAGCAATTACAATGGTTCCATGCCTTGCCTTTGTTATTTGACATCTTTCTATTTCAGTTACAGTCTCACCTCCACCTTCAAGCTATGTATTCCCAGATTCTTCTTTGTGGTTCTATAAAATGCAATAGCTCTTTTTAGCATTCAGCATAAAATATGGAGAGCTCAAACTTGATAAAAAATAATGTTGCAGATACAAGGCTGCACTCAAAAAGAAAAAGAAAAAACAGTCATGCAATAATAAATTGGAAGCCATAAAATTCATACTTCTGTTTGGAAGACATCCAGTAAAAAGGTGTCCACAGCTTCCTTAAATAACTGGTTCCACAGTAGAACTGCTCTATTAAAAGTTTTATCTTAAAATGCAATTGAATTAATTCTTCCTATAACTTAAATGGTCCTGTAATCTTGGATGCTACAGAATATATCAAGAACTTTCTGCTTTAAGGAACTGGGAGTTTCCCAAAAATACATTCCCAATAAAACTGATAAAAAAGTAATATTATGGTTACTCAGTTATATTTCTATCATGTAAATTTTATTCACTAACAGTGAACTGGTCTTGAAACACTCAGATTCTAAAAGATTGGTGGATGTGGAGTAAAGCTTCATTGGTTCACAGTAATGCAACTTTACAAAAATGTTTGCATCTACATTCCACAGCACTCACCCACCCACTCAACAACCTACTTGTGAACTGCCTATGAAAGTGCATCACTTAGTGATCGAAATTCCAGTCCCAATTACTGTTAGTTAGCAATGACTACTTGTACAGAAGTAAAATGTTGGGGCCCAGTCTAGAAAGTAAGTAATAGGTTAGGTTCTGCAAAGTTTTATAGACTGAATGCACTTGAATTATATTGATAGTAAGCAAATGTACCTTCATCTAAGTGTTCCTTTACTGCGCCATTACTGAGTAACTGGTGACAATGTCATATGGAAGCTGAAAATCTCTTGGTTTCAACCCATTTTCTATTGGACTGCCTCTGAAGACTGAAAACTTTCATTAATTCCAAATTATGTGATTGGCATAGAACATCCATATGCAGTATAGATAGTCCTCAACTTACAACAATTCATTTAGTGACCGTTCAAAGTTACAACGGCATTGAAAAAAGTGACTTATGTCCATTTTTCCACAGTTACAACCTTTGCAGCATCACCATGATCATGTGAACAAAATTCAGCTGCTTGGCAACTGGTTCATACTTAAAACCGTTGCTGTATCACCTTTTGTGACCTTCCAACAAGCAAAGTCAATGGGGAAGCCAGATTCACTTAACAACCAGGTTACTAACTTATCAACTGCAGTAAGTCTCATAACAAGTGTGGCAAGAAAGATTAAAATGAGGCAAAGTTCACTTAACAACTGTCTCATTTAACAACAGAAATTTTGGGCTCAACTGTGGTTGTAAGTCAAGGACTACCTGTATATTAAACATAGATCCTAAAATAGGTTTCACCTCTTCCAAAATTTACCTGTTACTTGAAATATCTGGAGATCCACGTGCCGCCAATCTTATTTCACAGGGACCTTTTACTACCAATAGGCCATGGGAAAGCCACTCTGTTTTAGTCCAACATTTACAACTATATGGACTTCCACAGCCAATATGATATTGTGCATGTTGTTAAAACATGGAATAGTTTCACAATACTGGATACATTTTATATTTTCTCATACTAGTTCACTGTAATCTAAACAATGTACAGTGTTGAGCACTGCATATCTAATTATTTGTTCCAAAGAAACAGATGGGGACAAGCAGATGGTATTTCACAAATATCTTGGAATTCACAGACTATAAAGACACATGGATTTGTTATTTTCAGCGACTATTTCTCGTTTAGGACCACAAGGCTATATAACCATGGTAACAGACTGAATGATCAGGTATGACCCACAGCTTTCCTTCTGAGAATTCACTGAAGAGCTGCTTCATTTTCTCAGCCTTTACACAATGAACCTCACCTTTCCTCCCATTTATCATAACTGGCACACGCAGTTCATTCCAAACATATTCCATATCCTCAAATATTTGTTAAAATAGAGAACGTTGACATTATTAAGTACAATGATTAAAACCTACTGGAATTCTCCTGCTGAAAGAATGAATACTGTGTCCAAGCACTAGCTTCTCTAATGACCTGTATTATACACCTCCAAAATAGTGTTTTCTTTTTCACAAAATCAGAACTTCCTCATTCCTGTCCAACAGCTTGAAGAACCTGTAATTGGATTCCACATTTCTGAAATCGAGGATTTAAATGATATACTTTTCTTCAATATAAAGATTAAAGAGAGTATCGAAAACTGACTTGACTCCTACAAAACAAAAGATCAATGAGAGCTTGCATAGACTTAGACTTACCACTAGGAGTCAGCTTTGTATAAGTAATTATTAGGGTCAAACATTCTCCAGTGTATAAGAAAAGTTAATGCTAATAAACATGGATAACTTTTTGTACATGTTAAGAAAGGAAGAGTATCAATACAACTTTTCTAGCATCAGATACAGTATGTCAGTAAATAACTCTTACAACTATTGTTGCTGCAGCAGCAATTAATAAGCATGCTATGAAAGCTTTTCTATAAAGTTAAATTGCCCCAGTCAGGATGCAGTACATTAATCCACCATTTGCTAAATAGACAAATGGATTTAATAATATTACCGTTCCTCAAGCTACACCTGAAGGCACCATCAGTGGCTGTTATTTTCACTGATGTGTGAAACACATAGATAGATGTTAAATTTCAAAGATTCACATGTGCATGTCAAGTAGTAATGCAGTTGGAGAACCTATGTATAAGCAGTTGAGCTACCACATTTTTCTTTAAAAAGTCTTCATGATACTCCACCCTTGATCTCCAGTAACATGGGCACTGAGTTGTGAGTTTCATCACACCAGTAATATTACACAAATTGATACCATAAATATGTAATCCAAAACTATGAAGTAGTAGGTAGATGGGGCGTTGTTTTACCTGAATGCCTTTTCTCAGCACGGAGATGGAGAACTGAAAGTTTGAGAGCATGCTAAAGAAGAGTAAGGACTGCCAGTGGGGCACCTCTTCTCAAAGTGATGCTATGTGGAACATACCTACCACAAAAATACTCATTTATCAGAAAACAAATTTCTTGCAGTTCAAGAGCATGGTTGAATACACCATACAATATCTTTGATTATGCCTAAACAATTTCACCTTCCCTTGGTTCAAATAAAGGTAATCCTCTACATACAAAGTTGAGCCTAGAATTACAATAGTAAATTGTTGCAGTTAAGTGACCAAGCCTGATCTTATCATTTTTGCTGCAGTTAAGTAAACATCATGGTTGTTAAGTGAATCTATTTTATCCAATGGACGCTTTTTTGCTGGAAACAGGAAATAAATGCTAGAAACTGGCAAAAAAAAAACACCATCAAAAATTATGGTCACGTGAACACGAGATGCTGCAGATGGCTGTAAAGTGAGTTGGTTGCCAAGCATCCAAAATGCAATCACTGTGGGGGTGGTGGAGGGGATGCGGCCATTGGAACTTCAAAATTGGGTCGTCGGTACTTTTGGGGGGGGGTAATCTGGTGTAAATTCAAACAGTTGCTAAGCAATTGGTTGTTAAGCAAGGCTATAGCAGATTTGCAACAGCCATCTTATAAGTCCTTTCACATCAATCTATCTAAGCCTCATTCTATGCCCACTCCCTACCTGCATCCAGGTTTTCGTACCTTATTTCAAAAATGTTTTGGGTAAACCAACTAAAGTCCAGTTTTCTCTCATGATTAGCTACCCATAAGGCCTTGTTTCCCTCAATAAGAGCTAACTACCCAAGAGTTCGAACTTTGTATGAGATTTAACATAACCTTAAAAATCTAGCTTTCAATTTTAGATCCCTGTAATGAGATTGCAACAATTTGGGACATAGAAGTACATAGAAGTTTTTTTATCAGCAGTTGAACATTTGGCCTTGTTGAAGGTCTTTATTGTATAATAAATCAATGCCACATTATAATTAAATTTTATCATCATATTAACCGCCAAAAGAATGTTGCAATACTGCATCCTAAAGTTTACTATTCAAAACAAGAGATATAATAACTCAGAATAATAAATACATCAATAGAGATTACAAAGTGGGACTTTAAAGCGAAGGGGGAACTCCTATGAAAACCTAAAGATCAACAAATGTATGATAGTATGAGATTTTGTGAACTAGCTTCTCCTTAATAAAATATATTTATTATAGTATCAGCAAATAAAAATGGGGAAATGTCATAGTATTTTTTGCATTTCTCTAATTCTCCTTGTATTTTCATGTTTCCTATTGAAGGTAACCATTTAATAAAATAGAATTTAGCCCACTTAACAGGATGTTTCTATAAATCACACTAAGCCATAATATGGTTCATTTCTTTCTGATTTATATATCATGCACAAATTGATGTATATGCACCAGTAAATATATTGTTCATTTAAGAGCACTAAACTAATGTAAAACTAGTGTTTGTTAACTTAATAGTAGCACCTGAGCATCATAATATGATGTATGAACAGGCTTATGAGATACAATTTTGACTTCCTGAATTATTTACAGATATTTGTTTGTATATTGCTAAACTTTTAATCAGTCCTGAGACACGCAAGGCAAATAATCTAAAACAGAAATGGAAATCAATCATCATTATTTTGCTCATCTGCAGAACTAACCCAGACTTGTTTAATAAATCATGCTTTAAACAAACTTAGGCTTAATACAATGTATGAATGTAAGGAACTATAATTCAAGTACAAGGGTGGCTTATCAAAGTTAAGAAAAGCAAAAGAGTTTTTACAAAACAAAATAGATTTATCTGAGTCAAAGAAGAGAGATAGAACCAAAAAGTTTCAAATATTGATGTACTTTATATATCACAGTAGATGGCAGCATCAAGCTGACCTTAGCACATCTAGAAAAAGCTAAGCAAGGTTAGATTCATTAATATTAGATGAAACAAGGAAACCCCAATACTTATAGGCTAGATAGGGAATTTGAAAAAACATCCCAGAATGTGATAAAAGCAAGTCATTTTATAAAGTTTCTAAGAGTACTCTATGCAAGTGGTCATGAGGTCACTAGAACATATCCTTGAGGAAGCCTTTAACTGAACTATCTAAAAACCCACACATTTTTTTAATTGTTTGGGATTACAATAATGCTACAAGAGACTGTTATATGCCTACATAGTTTATTCTCTCTCTCTCTCTCTCTCTCTCTCTCTCTCTCTCTCTCTCTCTCTCTCTCTCTCTATCTATCTATCTATCTATCTATCTATCTATCTATCTCATATACTCTATCTCATATAATGTGCAGATGTTTCTGAACACAATGTCAGCTATTTGATTGTGCCATTCAGTATATGTTGTTCCTGCCTGCATGATACAGTTGCCCAAAATATATTGCATATATAATGAACTGGAATTCTGAAATGTTGTGCTGGATGTTGTCACAATTCACTATGTAATTGTAATGAGATCTAATTCTAATCATACTATCCACTTCAAGTACACAACGTAATACAGATGAAAACATTCCATGGTTCCCTTCAATTATAAGGGCATTTTGCAATAAAATCAGGAGATGTGTCATGCTTTACTTCCGTTGCACAAGAATTATTTACTGAAATCCTGCACTGTGAAACATCACAGTCAAACAGTTTATTCTTTTCTTTCAGTTGATTATACAGCTAAAAATGCAGCTAAAAATAATTGTAAGGTCAAGCAACACAGTTTTGATTTTAATCTATTTGTCAAATAACTTTTACTACTCAAGCTAACAATCAGACAAACTTCAAAAATACATTCCCCAAAAAGCAAATCATTTTAGATCCTCAAGCCTTTAAGAAGCTTAATAGTAAAACAACTGTGTGCCTCCCTAAAGGAAAAAAAACCCATTTGATAGCTATAAACAGCAGTTGTTGTACAATATTTATGAAGCTGGAGAAAGACGTACCAGAACAGCAACAAAAAAGTTAGTACATAAATATAAAGCATCATTATAGTCTGCAGCACAGTATTCCCCAACCCAATGCTAAAAAAAAAGAATAACCAGAAAGTTACACAAACACAAGAAGCCACAGACATACTTTATATAGTTAACCAAAGGGTCAGCTATACTGATCACTACTTGCAGTGATCATATAAAACAGAAAATTGAACAGATAATTTTAAAGCAGATTTGGATTACAACTCTTATTTAAAAAAGCAACTTATTTTGATATAAATACTAATACCTATTAATATATTTCAGTTAACTCTATTTAAGACACCACCACAACCAGTTTCCTTCTCCTATGAATTATTGCACCATATGATAGTACCACCTTGTTGCTGATATTCATACACGTTTGAATATTTAGTTCATCTTTTTTTAAAAGACTATCAAAATCTATAATATGTCTAGAATGCTGGAACAAATATATATTAGTGCAAGCATTCAAAAATCAATTGTTGTTAGTCCCACTTGATGATTGAAACATCTACTACACAAGAACCAAACATCAGTAAGGCACATGGTAACTAATAAGTATTTCACAGGGTAATTTTAGTATATTCAAACCCCATCAGTGACTATTTGCATAAGTGAGATAATCTCTACTATACAGTCCATAATTATCCACTCACAGTGCTACATTATATCTCAAGATTTGAAGCAAGAAGTAAGGATTATCTACATTCAGAACACTTGGTCTTTCAAAATTCAATATGCTTAGCCTGCAAATTCAGTTGCCAGAAAAAAAAGTCAGTCCATTAATTGCAGCCAACATTATCACATAATAACTATGAGTTGCTCTGTACCTATAGTGCAACCTTCTTTCTTACTTATCCTTTTCCATTCCATATCTCTTTCCAACTGCAATAGGATCGTTTTAATATAAGGCATTTACTCAAAAGTTGTTGCTAGAACATTTGCAAATACGAAAAATATGAATACTAAAGGCAAAATCATATTTACATTCTCTTAATTATAGACATAAATAGTGATCCACGTTTCTAAAATATTGTACTGAAATGTTAGGATTACAGAGAAAGAAGTCATCAAAATTTATGATTAAAAAAAAAATCCCAACTACAGTTTATAGAGTCTTTAAAAAATAAAAGTAGCAATATCTACCTTTGTTCAAATGCCCAATTAGTGCAGTAATAATTGATGGAGAAAATGAAAAGAAAAACCCCTAGAAGAACTTACCAAAGCAAACAAAGCCTTTTTCCATACAGTAATTTTTTTCATTCATGCTAAAAATCTCCCAGTGACTAACTCTTGGGCTGGTAAAATACTTTAACTGCACTAATGACAGTGTTTACTCTTATTGCATACTGCTACACTGCAATGTAACACTTGGATTGCCAGCAAATGCAAAATATACTGTATTCTGAAATTCTAAAGCAAATTAATCTTACATTTAAAGTTTGTTCACATGACAATCCAAACTGCAACAGAGACTTCACACAGATATCACTCACGAATTCTATTTATAGCTGTCCTAATAGTGTAAACTTCTCCTTTATATAAATAAAAGGAAATGCAACGTTGTTTAAAACACCACAGAAATAATTCCTGTTCCTAAATCCTTCCTTCCAATTAATTCGTATGCACTGCTTTATGCCCTTTTTCTCGTAGTCTAGAATAATCAGACAGCTTTTTAATAGTCACATTACCGGAGAGCTGACAGGTCATCCCCCATTATAATGGCACAATACACCTGAATTGCCCTGCCACATCATGCTATATTCAAAGCGCAATTCTAAGACGTAATCTCTTGCAGGCTTAGGGATCCTAGGAATCCTCCCCCGCTATCTCTCCATGGCAACAGTAGCTACAGTAAAGACAGTCCACCTCTTACGCAAGCAAAGGGAATATGAAACGTTGCCAAGAAAGAGGCCACAAATGCCAGCAGTCAAAACATCACTCTTACTCCTCCCTGTTTAATTGTTGTCTTAAAGAGACAGCAATCAACCTGATTTGATTTTCTTCATATTAGAAAGGCCTGTGCATGTTGATCTGCATTGGGGTGGCTGGAAGCACGGGGGGGGGGGGGGGGGGGGG